>NW_021681330.1:33158-121788 GCF_001412515.2 Diachasma alloeum
GACTGCAGTGGTAACAGTCGAATTTTGATCGGGCAACATCGCACGCTCCGGCTAGTAGTGGGGTTGTAACAGTGAGATGAATGTTTGTGTGTGTTATACGTGTCCATATGCTTCCAGCACTGAATTATCGTCACCGACTTTACCGACCTCGATCAGCTGTTGTGCGGTGTTGTCGCGTTGCTCGACTCGTAATGGCGGTCAAATTTTTTTTAGAGGAATTCGAAAATCAATCGAAGATATCACGCCTATATGGGCCGGTCCCCTACTTGTTCTCGCCGGCGATAGATTCTCCATAGTCTAAAGTAAATGGCTTGTGGTTTTTTTTCAATACTTTGAGTGTCTAACCCATGCAACATCTCGATCAAAGTTCACACGGTCACGTTTCTTCCCTAAGCGTAATGTTACAAGAAGTGATTTTCAGAAATTATTTTCTCACTAGGTTGCCCCGATGGAAGGATTAAGATTATTACTAACGTGTGGCTCAAATGTGAACCTGACATGTGAGACAATATCAAAATTGTGGTGAATGATGTGGGTTTTGCTAAACATCCTTAAAAATTTCCAGATTTTCTACTTGAAATTTCAAGAGTAATTTTCTAACAGTATATGCAAACGCATTCATCCGTTGATTTGCCAAATTGTCATTCCAAAAGCTCGTTATCTACTCAACTCGAGGATCAGTGCTCAACCAGTCTTTCGATTAGCCGGGGATTACCCGCCGAAAAGCTAGCGCACCAGTAAAAATCGAAGAAGTTGATCCACTACTACGAGAACAGTTAATTAAACCGTCAAATAATTTTATTCTCTTATTAATCTGGCATATGCAATTAGTGGTATTTCTGTTGGCACTCTCGGGAAAATATCAGGCTCCGACCCTATTTCTTGGTGCCCCAGTGTGATGGTACACTAATGAGAATCTCCACAGGTTATTGCGGGGTGTTCTGAAGGGAGAAGAGAGTGGTCCTCATAATTACTCTAAAACTGCAACTGCTGCGTAATTTCATCCGACACTTCTGGAACTTGGTGTTCCGTTAGACTGGGTGGTACTTAACTCATGTTCCGGTTATTACAAACCTAAACTTTTGGGGGAATTGTTGCTGTAGTGTGAGGTGCACAGATTTTGAAACATTGTAATGAAACTTCATCATCTCTGATCATCCATGCCTTTATTGTTGTACATATTCACGTAGAAATAAATGTATTTTGAGAACCATAGTAGACTTTTTTACATATGCTGTTGAAAAAAAATTGTAATTTCATGGACAGATTCCTACTAAACTAGAGAAGGGCGATATTGAATTCAGTTTAAAGTAGATCTATAGTTACGGCTCGAATTTGGCAGTGAATGTTCATTTTCAATTGAAAATTCACGTAAATTGTGGAATTTTCGTTTTCCTGCCGCTAAAAAAATGGGATTCCGTTTGAATTTTCAGTGAAACTTGAAATTCCATTCACTTTTTCCCCTTAAATCGAATTCAACGTCTTTTTCCGGAAGATGCAAACCAATCTTTTAACAGTATTGTTCGAATTTCAGTGGAAATTTCACAATTTTATATCTTTTTAATTTCTATCAACTTTCAGGGAATAATTGGACTAAAATTCATAGTTTCCACGAACTTTCGCATCGAATTTTGATTTTTCGATGACAATATTTTCTGGAATTTTAGGGAAAATCATTACAAATAAAGACAATTAAGACATTTATACCGGAAATTTCGACTGAAAATTCATATTTAGTTGTTTTTCACGGAAAAAAGTATAATGAAATTGATTATATTTCATACTCGAATGGGGGATGGACAGCCCGGGTTGTACCAAGCGCTCTCAAGTGTAATATAGGAGTCAGACAATAAGTGTGAGAATATAAGGGTCAAAAAGTGGAGGTTAAAAAAAGAGGGTCAGAATATAAAAGCAAAAAAAGTGGGTATCAGGCAATGAGGGTCATATAAGGGCTAAAAACGGTGACCAACCATAATATATGACTTATATTTAGACCCTCACTGTCTGACACCCACTTTTTCACTTTTATATTCTGACCCTAATGTTGTGACCCTAATATTCTGACCCTCATTTTTTAACCTTCATTTTTTGACCCTTTTATTCTGACACTTAGTGCCTGACCCTTATATTACACTTAAGAGGGCTTGCTACAACCCGGCCTGATGCAAAGGAATCATCTTCGAATTGAAATACCCATCCCCCAATTGAGTATAAAATATACTTGAATCAAGTCTATTTTATACTCGATTCCGGTATACTTTTTTTCCGTTCATAAATTCCCAGTCCACACAAATTCCACGAACCAGAGATGCGAATGTCGCGGGCAGTGCCATTCCGTTCATTTCGATGCCGCACTAAGACAGATAATCAAATTTTCTCATGGCACAACGACGACCATTAGTCTCACTCCATTGGTGACTGACCCCCCTCCCCCCTGTATCCTAGGTGATCGTAATTACAAGGTCGGTTGATTAAATTTTGATAACGTGATACAGCAAGGAGTTGGAGCCACTCCAGCAAAGTGGCGATGAGGCGAGGAGTAAAAAAAGTAGAGGAGAGGAATGACTGGAGCAGACTCAGGTAAAGGAAGAAGGATAAACTGATCTATCGGATAGTGGAGAAAATGAGATGGGAGACAGTCATTAATTAATGAGGAGGAATATAATTAACGATCGCATCAGATTCCCGAGGAGCATTTAACATGACAAAGAGAATGAAATTTTAATAGCACTTGAAATAGATTACACCGGGGCTACGAGCCGATTTCAAAATACATTAATCTTGTTTTCGCCTGACGGAAGAATATCGCGGGGATAAAACTTGTGTTGATGCACGAGATGCGGTAGAATGCGGCAAAACAAGGGGGAAGTAAATCCGAAAATGCTAATGCGCGTGCACACGGGATGGAATATCAACGGTGGAATGAGGTAGTTTCGTTCACCTGGAAGGACGATTGCTAATGGAATGGAATGATAAATATCCGATCTGGTAAATCGGGTGTAGAGAAATTCGTTCATGTCTCCATTCTCGTGAATTTTTTTTCCCAAATGAGAATATCGATGTGATACGAATCCACTTTGTTTCCGCGGTGTCAACAGGGCGCATCTGTGCCTCTATCTGTGAGCAATACTGATGAAAAAACTAATGGACTGCTTTCCGAAGCTCGGGAATTAATAAACATGGACGATTGATGCGGAAAATGTTTTAGTTCCACGGAAATTTCAGGGAATTCTTTGAGGGAAATCATTGAAAATCTAGAATTTTATAGAAAAATCAACGCCAACTGTGAATTTCAGTTCCGTTATTTAATTTCAAATGAAAATATTCAGGAAATTTCAAATTCGTCTTGAAAATTCAAGGAAATTGGCTTTTTCATGTTAAGGCATTTATGAAAAAAAAGTCAAGAAATTGATGATTTTTTAATGCATTCTTTGATTTTTTCAAAACACAGAGAAATGTTCAGTAAAAAATACGGAACTCTCAGTTCACTCACCGATTACGGAATCGACTCAGAAAATTTAAGTGGTATCGTAATTTTTCACAAGAGATTCAGATAAAAATTACGGAACGCTCCGGAAAAATTCGGTGACAGTTCCGTAAAATTTCCTGCAACCACTTTTCGCTCCGGAATTACGGAAAAAATACGTAGTTTTCATTGAATATTTTCCTCCGTGCACCTATGCAAAATCCCAAATAGCTTAGGAGAATGGGTGAAACACAGGAATTTTTCTAAAAAATGCATTTTAATAGGGGTTCTTATGGGAATTCGAAAAAAAAATATTAAAAATAGAAAAGAGTCGCCATTTTCACATTTCCGAATTTCACATTTGGGTGAAGCTTTCATGGAGAAACGTAAAAAAAAATAATCTTAGTGGCCTAAGAGAATTGCTTAGAAGAGATAATTAAAAAACTCCTGAAAAATAGGAATTCTGCGTGCGCAACTTGGAACAGTGACACCGTCGAGCTTAGAAATTGTGGCGGGGTAGGCGCGGCAAATATGAATTGAGTTGTGATGATACATTTCGCTATGGGAAGGAACATAACAGCTGAGTGCATCAGTGCTGCCAACTTGTACCTCGAACGCCACGACGTTGTCACTTTTTCTTGTCACTTCAATTATCCAAAAGAAAAGCTAGAAAAACAAAAGAAGGCTCGAAATATGCGGGGAAAAAATTGGAAAGTTATTAAAAAAATATTCCGCACACAAAAATGGTCGAAGTAGATTGAAAATTTGTAATTGAAATATCGTTTTTTTTTTCTTCAGCGATTGGTTTTCTGCGAGAGAACAATAGATTCCCTTCCGTCTCACCTTCCACATGGCCGCCCCGCCATAAGTACCTCAAATATCATTCTCTTTTAAATTAATAGTCACCTGTGTGAGCAGAAAAATTTCCTATAAAGTTTTTTATTTCATTCAAATGCGTCATTCCTTGGGTGTACAGCCTCCCCTGCATAAAACACACTTTCTTCTCAGCATTCAACTGGATGATGGAGTGGAAAACGAAATTGAACCCGAGAATTCGTGAACCCCAAGGGTAGCAAAAACTGGGTACCAAAATCAATAGGCGTAGCTCGCATTTTTCCATTCGCCACGATGGCCTTTTCTACGTTTTATTGCACCGAACCGAGCGCGTCGACATGCATGACGAAGGGCTCCCCGACATAATACAAGGAATGAAAAATACACAAGTGTTGCATTGTAGCCGTCTCATGCGATCCGTGATATATAATTCAGGGTGAACTACTTTATCTTGCTAATATGTTGGAATTTTCAGGATACGCAAGGGTAATTTTGAAATACGAGCGTGGTACAATGGTAAATGCATCATGAATGCTCGACAATGAGAATCAGAAGTGAAAAAAATCGTAAACTTTGTTACGGGGTGCAATAAAAGTGGTTTAAACAGTTAACGGAGATGAGATGTAATGGAACAAATGGGGGACATATTCTAAAAATAGAGGGGGACAATTTGTGAATGTAAAACTCGTTGAGCACGAACTAATTTACCTCGGTTCTGAAAAAAGTCGTGTCCTGCTGGGCTTTTTATTCCTTCTCTTAAAACGCTGTTTCACACTAGAATATTGCACATGTGCGGAGCTCGAGTCGCGGAAGTTTCTATCGAGCTCTCGACAATGTCGTCATTAAAATCAGGGAACTAATGATTGCGAATCCCGCCGTCGAATACAAATTGGAAAGTACACGATAAAATAAGCAGGGGTTGGAGCCTATCCGAAAGAAGGCATGTCATCATTACCTTTTGCTGGTGCATGAAGAGAAATATTCAGTAAAAATTACGGAACAATCCACGTAATCCGCAATGGGGAATCGTTTTCCGGCAATTTTTGTAGGAGTGGAAGAGAAGAAATCTGAAATGTTCAATGAATTTTTAGGTTCATCACCGAACAAAGTACGAAATTGTCACGTAATTTTTCCCGAAGAAGTAAAATTTTACAGAAACTTGCCGACTTATTATGCCTCCAAAATCAAAAATTCTTGAACGTTCAACAATTTTTATGAAGCTGGTAAGTTATTTCTACGTTCCGTGCCGTAAAATTTCTCAATCGTTGGGGGAAATTTACGGAACGACTTGTTGTCCCCACAACGGTGAGCCATCAGACGGGTGGTTAACTTTTATGGAACAAATCGTAGAATTTACGTGACGATTTGTACAATTTCAGTTCCGACTCACACTTTTTAGTGAATTTTACTTCGCTCGCGGATTACGTTTCGAAACGTCATTTTTACGTTTTTTTCTGGCAGTTTTTATTGAATTTTTCTCTCCGTGTACGTTATGTTCTTTCATTGATCTTTAAGATTAATAAAAAATTTTAGTCATTGAGATTGATAAAACTGATTTTTTCATCAGACGACTGTTGATTTCTGATCTCTCTTTAATTTTGCGATCAAAACCACAAAAATAATAATTCCATATCCCAATTCAAAAAGTTATAACGGACGCAACAAGAAAACTCATTAAAATACTCGAATTGAGTTGTTTGAATAGCCGTTATTGAGAAATGTTTTTTTCGATAAAATTTCTCTTTAAATAGCCGAATATCCCCTGATTCATCGAAAAAATTTCAAATGTGTGGTAGAATCTATGGAATATCGATGTACACTGTTAGAAAAGAGTGACATTAAATTCCATTCCGAGGGAGAAAAATCATAAAACTTCAGATTTCACTGAACATTCAATGGAGGTTATTTCTTCCAGATATTAGAATAAAATATTATTATTTTTCTCAGCGTATAAATATGAATGTGAAGATATTGAACATGATTATAGAAGCAAATGATGTTTCGCATTATCACGAATGCCTCTTCCCACCGCCATTGGCGTTGAGCAACGAGTTGATTTTTATGAGATATGCATTATTTATGCACGAGGCAAGTGGAATTCATGATCAGGATGGCTATGAATGCACATTGCACACGCATCTCCATACATATATTCAAAATAGCTTGCCTCTGTTGTTTGAATTTCGCAACTTTGGAGGACTTTGGCGTGAAAGGCCCCTCCACCACATGCAGAATATTATCTTTCCTCGGTGATACCCGAAATATCTCGCGATATTGGTCGAGGCAGACGAGACAATCCGCGTCAACAAGGAGAATTATCATCGATGCGCAAGGTCAAGTGGAGACGGATGTAGACCGCCGTCATCATTCTTATGCAATGCTCTTCGACTCTTCATTGCTGGAGATAACAACTGTAATTACTTGGGAGCTGGGATTTAACGGGCATTACATGCGCAATGAGTTCAGGGAATAATGAATTGAAGGCTTTTCGCGAAATCAATGCACAAAGGAAAATGGATGGTAAAAATTACCGGGAAGGAATTGGTCAGAAGTACATGAAGTATAAATGGTTAAAGTATATGGATATCCTCGAGACTGAAATTTATTCAAATTGAGGGAGATGAAGGGGATTGAATAGAGGATATTGAGAAATACAGAGAAATGATGCATTTCAATCGAGTAAGATTCTTTATTTAAAATTTTCTTATTCGTTTCAACAATATTTTTGTTTGCCATGAATTAACTCAGATTTCTTTCGATACAATGCTCTAATTATATGAAATAACTAATTTATCAAGTCTAAATAAATTATTATTACGTGAATTCTAATAAATAATTTTTCTGGCTACATGAAAAGGGAAATAATTCTTGGGAATATCAAATGAATTGCGCAAATACTGCACAAAATCCACCTTCAGAGGATGTTAATATTAAGACATACATTACTAACTACATTACTGACTACGCGGAGAGAAATTTTTGATAAAAATTATCTAGAAAAAAATTGTCTAGAAGGAATGGGTTAGGAGGACATGAAGTATCAATGGTTAAAGTATATGGATATCCTCGAGACTGAAATTTATTCAAATTGAGGGAGATGAAGGGGATTGAATAGAGGATATTGAGAAATACAGAGAAATGATGCATTTCAATCGAGTAAGATTCTTTATTTAAAATTTTCTTATTCGTTTCAACAATATTTTTGTTTGCCATGAATTAACTCAGATTTCTTTCGATACAATGCTCTAATTATATGAAATAACTAATTTATTAAGTCTAAATAAATTATTATTACGTGAATTCTAATAAATAATTTTTCTGGCTACATGAAAAGGGAAATAATTTTTGGGAATATCAAATGAATTGCGCAAATACTGCACAAAATCCACCTTCAGAGGATGTTAATATTAAGACATACATTACTAACTACATTACTGACTACGCGGAGAAAAATTTTTGATGAAAATTATCTAGAAAAAAATTGTCTAGAAGGAATGGGTTAGGAGGACATGAAGTATCAATGGTTAAAGTATATGGATATCCTCGAGACTGAAATTTATTCAAATTGAGGGAGATGAAGGGGATTGAATAGAGGATATTGAGAAATACAGAGAAATGATGCATTTCAATCGAGTAAAATTCTTTATTTGAAATTTTCTTATTCGTTTCACCAATAGCCTATAATAATTCTTGTTTGCCATGCATAAACTCATATATTTAATTCAATAAAAATGCTCCAATTATATGGAACAAATGATTCATTAATCATTTACTTTTACGGAATTAATGATTTATGAATTAATATCAAACGAATTCATGTAAATAATTCTTCTGTCTCCATGAAAAGAAAAATAATTCGTGGGAATATCCAATGAATTGCGCAAATACCCCACAAAATCCACCGTCAGAGGATGTTAATATCAAGACATACATTACTAATTCACAAATTGCTCACGGCTCATTTAAAATTCACCAGACTATCGTCCGTACCCTAATCAACTGTCTAATTATCGGTGATAAAGAAAGCATCGGCACAAGACATGTGAAAATTAGACCTGGTTATCGACTCACGGCATGATGAATAAATAATGTTGCGATATTTGCGGCAGCTCAGACGTCGGCGAGATTGAACATAACACTTTGCTTGCCAGTCGAGTAATTCAGTGCATGTTAATGGAAAATTTAATCGGAAACCATCGATGTATCCGATAATTATCAATAGAGTATCGCCCTCGTGTTTTCACGCCGAACCGCTCGCACACATCCACTCTCATTCCCGAACACATGGTTGTCAAACATTTATGTTGAATGATTAAAAACTTATGCCCACGGCCGGGGCGGAATAGAGTCGTTTATGGACGAGGCGAAGGTGAGGGCTCAAAACATCGATCTCGTCTGCAAACGACTTCACGTCACATGTCACGAGCACAGTCCTTCGGAATGCCTCTACGAAATATGTGGTGTACAGCGCTGTTGAAGGGATGTAAACATGCCCATTCGGGGAGAAAAAGTAGTGCGTAGTATTTTTCGAGGGCTTTCACGTCAATAACTTCTTTATTATCGGTAATTATTCGAAACTTCGAGGTGGAAGAGGGGACACTGAATGCAGAGAATATCTGATGCACGTAAATTTTTTACATGAGGCAGAAGGAATTTTTAGGGTCTGTGAATTTATGTTGTCTTCGGTAAACTGAAGTACACTGTTAAATTTTTTTTGAAATTTCGTGGAAGATATTGTAGTAAATCTCGTGAGAGTGACATTGAATGGAACTTAGGGAAAAAATGGTTGTAAAATTTCAAGTTGTAAGCATTCACGGAATTTATGAGTTTTCAGTGGGCGTGAGGTGGAAATGTCAGGACTTGATTGAATTTTCAGTGGAACATAAATATCCAGAAACAAATTAACATGAATTTTCAATTTTTCCCTGAATTTTCCTGATTTTTCGGAATTTAGACAGAATAATTGAACTGAAAAATCAAGTATTGTAGTGATTTCCAGATCATTTGAACAGAAAATCAATGGAATATTTATTATAAAATTTATGGATATTTTTCCATTTGATTTTTCAATGACGAGATTTCCTGAAATTTCCGCGGAACTTGAACACGATAAAAAAATGAGAAAGTTTACTTTTACAATTTTCTACTGTAAAAATCATTTGTTGGGAATCCTAAAATTTTTATTCATATTCAGAATTTTACCAGAAATCGATTTCATGCTCAAAAAAATTAGGTTTCCGAAGGTTTAAACAATTGCAATTATTTATTTACGAACAACGAATTTGTTTAAAAAATAATCTGTACAAATTGTAATTTGGATGACCATTTAATTCACAAATTTGATGATTGAAAACAGTTGAATCAATAGTGTGGTCTGTACCAAACTATAAAAGATACTTGGATATCCTTAAAAGAAGTTTACCTTAAATTAATCAGTTTTCATGAAAATTTGAAAATTATCTTCAATTCTCAATTATCATTGAACAATTAATTCTAAATTTCTGAATGAGATTTTTTGATTAATCAAACAAACGTCATTCTTGCAAAGTTGATTACTGATTCAAAAAATATTGGAGAAACTGACAAATTTTATTGATGATCAATTTAATAAAATTCAAAAAAACGAACAATACAGTTAAATGATTTTGTATATAATGTAATAAAATGAAATAATTTTGCTGATCTCCAGTGCTGATGACTTTCAACTTCACTTTTAATCTAAAAAAAAGAAAAAATGAAGTCTTGATTTATTTGTCGCTGAGAAAGGGCTTTTGATAGCGTCCAGTTTTTCTCAACCGTTTAAACGAAAACTAACCTCCTACGGGTAGAGCCACTTTAAACGACCGCCCCTCAATCAACAAAATGACGAAGAATATTGAATAAAACCGACCTGGAAGCCACATTACAGAAACCAGAGCTTGAATGCTGGGCTCCGCAAATCATGGATCGTTCATCGAGTTCCTTTGCGGTGTTCGCATAAAGCCAACGTACCGCGTGGTGGTGAGTGAGTGACAAAGGAGGCCGTTATGTACCCTGATAGCCCTTCTGTTCCTTCATCGTTCACCGTCATTGTGCACTTTCCTCAAGTCCCTACCGTATATATGCTCAAAACGACAAAGCCCCTCGCTATTTCATTTTCACCCTTCCCCCACCCCCTCCCCCGTCACAACCGCTCATTTCGCCCTTGGCACTGTGGGCCGTTCCTGAGGAATATTGGAGACATACCCCCCATTTGTACGACTCCCCCGTCGAACATTTATTACGTCTGGACGTTGACGCAGCCTCGCACACCCCAGTGTATCATCAAGCAGGTACCCTTTGCCCGCTGTATTCGCACCAAAAACCTCCCGTTACGGCGCAATGCGACTGCTCATTTAGTTGGAACACACTCTGCGTGCCGAGGATTTTCGGTCCTTTTTCCCTCATTCCGACCGCGATGATGAGTTCAGCTACTGTGGGAGCGGAATCCCAAATGAATTCATTAAGACTGCGTGCAATATTCAACGTTGAGGAGGAGGAATTCTCAAAGAAAGGATATTATTTCGGAATTGAGAGGATTGTTCACAATTAAGGATATCCTAGTGCTTTTCAGAGAGAACAAGGTTCTGGTTTCCAGCGCCCCGGGTTGACATTCAGAACAAGGGTATTGCACGGAGAGAAATATTCAATAAAAATTACCAGAAAAAAGACCTAAAAATTACGTTTCGAAACGTAATCTGGGAGCGAAGTAAAATTCAATAAAAAGTGTCAATCGTCACGTAAATTCTACGATCTGTTCCGTAAAAATTACTCATCCGTCCGAGGCCTCACGGCTAGCCATGAGTCACCGTGAGGGGGAGATTTTAACAACACGTTCCGTAATTTTTCCGGAACTTTTCGTAAAAATTCTTAAACATCCAAGAATTTTCATGTTCTGAGGCATAATAAGTCTTGAAGTTTCTGTTAGATTTTACACTTCCAGAAAAATTACGTGACTTTTTCGTATTTTTTCGGTGACAGACTCGAAAATTAACTGAACGTTTCAGATTTATTCTCTTATATTCCTATAGAAATTCACTGAAAACGATTCTCGCTTGCGGATTACGTGAAATGTTCCGTAATTTTTCTTGAATATTTCCCTTCGTGTGGAATCGAGAACGTTGCGCGAAGAGTATAACATTATTTTTTACTGTGGGGGCACAGTGGTTCTTGATATGAGAGAGATAATGGAGGATCATACGCGGAGAGAGTTGTAGAAAAATGAGAGTTGGAGAAAAATTATTGAACGAGTCAAGTAAGAGTGGAGGAACCTGTAGGTTGTGGAGGGCACTGATGGTGTTTTCTTATGCACGAAGAGAGATATTCAATAAAAATTACGTATCTTTTCCGTAATTACGGAGCGAAATGTGGTTGTAGGAAATTTTACGGAACTGTCACAGAATTTTTCCAGAGCGTTCCGCAATTTTTATCTCAATCTCCTGTGAAAAATTACGATACCGTCACTTAAATTCTCTGAATCGATTCCGTAATCGGTGAGCAAATTATGAGTTCCGTAATTTTTACTAAACATTTCTCTCCGTGTGTTATGATTATTCTGTCAAGAATCCATGAACAACTAATCGATTAATGAAGTATTTAATGAGTTTCTGTATAATTTATACAATTATTCTCATTGTTAGTGTTTCAGTTGAAATATTATTGCAATAGAACTGATTTGGGATTTTATATTGACACTCACCCTAATTTTCGTATTAGGCGCAGAATTTATATTTATTTTTTCTAATTTTTCAAGATGTTTTCTAGATTTCAATCTCTTTCTAAACTGGAATAGCTAATTTTCTCATAAAACGTTGTGTTTTATTTTGCTATGAATTAATTATAATCAACAGTACTAGACTAAGAATTGAGCGCTAACTTAACCAAAATACATGAAAACAAGTCAACCCCAATAAAATCATGTTTAATTCTCAACCTAAGACACAGGGGTCCGACTATCACCCATCAGAGAGGGTTGTAAAACGAGGAACATTCACCGAATGACTCGAGTACCCACCATTGGCCCCGTTAAACACCTCTATTTGTGCGCAGTCGCATTGAATTAAACCCCGGCGTGTGTGCGAATCCCCCCGGTTCGGAATGTACACTGCACATGTGACTACATCCGAAAATACAGGATGCATGGACGAGAAAGGGGGTGGGATTTGGAATATTAGGGCACTTAATGGGCTTAGGATCATTCGAGCACGTGGGGGATATGGGGATTTGGGAGGGTGGCACGTTCGCTCCCTCGATTTTCCCCTGCCCTTCGTGGACCACTGAAATCCGTGGGGGGATAGTCCCACTATCCGTTCACTAAGATGAACGCAGTCATGCGTTTCCAATGGCTTGGATCATACTGGATAAATACGTCGTTCGTAAATTTTTCCTACTCCACCAAAAATCAATAAAATGAAAGCAATCTCGTTGCTAACACCCGCGTGAGGGTGGGCCGAGTGATGAGGGGTGTGAGATGCATTAATTTCTCTGGGGAAAATCTGATGGTGTCTTCAGGGGGAAGGGCGATTAGGGTAGACTATTCTACAACTTCTTGATGTTTTATTCGGGGGTATTGATTATTTTGTTGGTTTTTGTTTCAGGTGAGTTCGGGGGACGTGAAGGGAGGTAGTTTGAGGTTCACGTGCGGTAATCGGTGAGTTGAGTTTGTATCGACAGGGCGGTACTCCTGAGCTGACAATTAAGATCACTCAGGTTATTCATGACTCATTTTACGTTCTGTTTTATTGAATTAAATTTCAAGATAGTTCCCGAGTCGAATAATTGGACCTGACAAATTCTACTTAGGTCTCTCCGTTCAGAACTGGATAGGTCTTGGGAAGCCTCTTCCCAAGTGCTTCCGAGACCTTTCTACCTCTGGTTATGTCCCACTTCAGCACTTGTTAGGTGTAAGCAGGACTTGCATTCAGACTTTCCAAATCCTTGCCGGTCCCCGTAATTCTATGGGCCTATATTAAATCTGCGTTCATATCCCTATTTACTCATGCGTTATTGAAATAAAAAATGCAATTATTGTTTTTTTTTTAATCTCGAAAATCGACATTTCACGGGAGGGTGGAGGGGAGATGCATGTATGCGGAGGCTTGACATTTTTATCCAACAAGCGGAGAAGGTTGCAGAATCTATTCTAGCCACTCTTGCCCCTCCGCTTGCATGCATTGTCCAAATAAAAAAAGAAAGTGTTAACAAATCTGACCCTTGTTCCAAGTAAAAACCGAAAATCTGACCCTGTGGCCGCCGGTGAAAATTTTCACTGTCAATGAAATTAACAGATTAAGCAGAGTTGTGACATCATTGTCTAGGGGTCAATGAGTTGATTAGAATTAATAGCTAGAATTATGAGATTGTCTCACATTTTTTACGTTAAGGATAGGAGAATCTGAATGCAATATAGTGAAAATGATGATCGATTTTTTCACTTTGAACAAATAATATTAATATCCAAATACAAAATTTCTGATATGAATAAAAAGAAGCTGTGACTCAATATTCCAAATGAAGTTTTAATTTTTAATTTGGTGCTGAAAACACAAGATGACAATATTCAATGCACGGAATTATATTGATGAGATGAACAACAGATTCATTGAATTACCGTGTGAACTAACTAAAAATTGATAACAGTGTGTGCATGCACTTTTATCAGAGTATCAACAAACATTGAATTCCCGAAATTCACACTCTCAAGTGTGTTCTAGAAGGAATTGCATTGCAATTATGATTAAAATCTTATTCAGTGATCATAGGAATTATAACATGAGCAAATAATTTATTGTAAATTGGGACATATGACTCCTATCAGTCATATTGTTTTTTGCAATGAGAATGATTATAAATAATTAATTGATAAAATGGAAATCGAATCTAACAGGAAAAAGGGCATAATGAGAGAACATCAATAGCGAATACTCATTTTTTTTTTTATGCTTATTTTATATCGCTTCGAGTCTGATGAGACTATATGGCGATTGATCAAGACTTTAAAAATGGTTAGATCTCACCATTCTACCCGGCCAGGAATCGAACCTGGAACCTATCCGTTGTGAGGCAACGGCCTTAACCACTACGCCAGGCCACCGGGCAAGCGAATACTCATGACGAATGAATGGAAATTAGAAAAATCCAGTTGAATAAATTCTTAAATTTTCAATCACTCGAAAGTTTACTGCAAAACTGTAAAAAAAAAAAATTCTGCTCACAATGTACCCCAAGCTCATAACAGACGAATTGTCTCTAGACAAGTGAGAACAGTGTATACCAACCCCAAGTTTTAACAACCAATATAAGTTTCCTCACTGAATTTGCATGTGTAAAGCGGTCGCCAGTGTGAGTCAATTAAAGCTCAACAAAATGAACTTACCTGATGTTTGACTTGCATTCGTTAATATTGGTGCAATTCCCCAAGAAACTACATAACCAGATGTGCCCGCACTAATTGTCCCATCTGGTAGTACCACAGTACCTGCAGGTAAGTGGAAACGGAACGAGAGAATTAACAAAGACGAACGGGTGAAAGAGGTTTAGGGGTTTTTGAATTGACTTTCCGCACTCGCTGTCCATTAGACATCCAATCAGCATAAACAAGCAAGAGTCACTCTCATCCGCTTTACTTCTATCTCTTTCTGTCTCAACTGCGGGTGAAAGCTCCTTCTAACATTTACTCTGTGGTATTCAACTCGCGTTTCCCTCTGTGTTTTAGCGTATCGCTCTGGGGTATCATTTTTGTTGGTTTTGTCCGGTTTTATGTTTGAACAGGAGCAATACGAGTCACTGGATTTCTCATATTACGCAATATCCAATGATTTTATTCAGATTTTTTGGTGTATGCACACTGAGGAAAATTCCAATATCCGAGACGTATTTACTTGAGACAAGTAATTTTTCTTCAATTGCTTAATTCTGCCAGGCATCTGAACTCACGTCACCCAATAAAGGGATTGAGCTTTAAAATATTCTTGTATTCAAGTATGATTTTGTCGCAAAGGAATTCACTCAAATCGATATCCGAGAGATATGTGTAACCAAAATTTTGTGCTACGATTTCTCTCGAACAAAACATACGATTCAATTTTTTTTCAAGCAGTCGATGTGTTTTCGTGTAAATTAGAACCGATTAGATTATGAACAACATCGCCTCAGGGGTTCTTTCGATTTTGCAATAAAAATTGTGAAAAAACATAGAAAAATGACGTTTTTTTTACAAATTTGATGGGCTCTCTGAGAGAAACAATGAGATTAATTTCTTGTCCTTATAATTAATGCAACTTTGTATGTGTAAGACTGGAGTGAAATTTCAGCAAAATCGTCTCAACGGTTTCGGAAGAATTCGAACATGAATTTATGAAATTTGAAACTTTTCAAATATTTTTTAATACAGGTCAATTTTTTTCATTATTTTTTTTCATTACATTTTTACGTTTTTTTTATTTAAAAAATCAAACGAAAAACTTGGAAAATTTGAGCCGAGGAAATTCAGTGGAAAATATCTTATAAAATAAGGTGTGTAGAAAAATCTAATTCTAATGAATGAGGACAATTGGTCGAATTTTTTTTTTGCATGAAATCGACTCCTGTTGAAATTCTGAAGATGAATAAATTTGTTCCGATTCCGAACGAATGATTTTTGTAGTGAAAAATTGATTGTTTATAAATTATTTACAGAAAACGTTCGTAATTTTCAAAAATTGCAATTTTTTAATTATTCCATCAATCTTCCTCCCAAAGGAAACTGTCAATTTTTTTTTTCGAATTTTCAAACGTTTTCTAACGGTTCAACGTCGGAATTCAAATTCAAACCTTTGAAGTTTAAATCATGAAATTATTGCAAAATATTAGAAAACTTGGGGTCAAATGGGGCTCGAATGAAAGCTCTTATATTCGACAATAAAGTAGAGAAGCATTTCAACATTTCAGCAGAAAACTTAATTAAAGTACTTGGATATTCCTAAACCCTTTCACCGGTTCGCTGCTGAAATCATGTTGCATAATACTTGAAATCATAAAAATCTCATCTCCCCGAAATCACAGAAATTTACGCTTTAATCATCTGAAATTGACTTCACGTCGAAGTCGATTTGCTCAGTGTTTTATTCAAAAAATCGATGAAATATTCTGTTTCTCATGAACACTTGATATACTCCACATACTCCAAGACACTTCCCCGTTATTTCTCCTCAGACACACATTGCTAACGTGCACTCAGGATAAAAGACGCAGAAATACGAGATACGTATTACGAAAAGTAGTTCCAAGGATACCTGTCCGTCTCCATTCGCAAACGCGAATGGAGCGCGCGGATCCTTACATGACTCTTGAGTGCTACGTTATACCCAGCCCTGTACATGCACCGGGAGAAATTTTTTCATTGAAAAGTGAGCAGCCCCGTTAGCAAGAATTACCGTGGCACTGCGAACTCTCCGATGAATAGAAAACGAGGATGTTTCCCCTTTGCTCCATGCGCAGTATCGTCCCCCGCCCTCTGATAGCTTCCTTACCCATTTCTTTTGTACTGGGACTTCGATTCCTCCACCTCGCACATCTTCTTCCGTGTCATGGGCACGCACACTTTACTCTTGCATGTTGAAACATGAAAGAGCTTTCAAGCTAAAAGCCGCTTCTAATCGCCGGAAGTTCCCTGTATGGGAGTGAAATTCGGTTTCGCGGGAAGCTTCAATGAAAACGGTTGGAGCAATTTGTGTGATAAAAGTCTATCATTTCAGGGGTTCATCAGTAACTCATCGATTCTTCACGATTTGATAAATTTTTTGAAAAATCGTTTTCTCGAAAAAAATCGAAAAATAAATTTTCATCCAGAAAGAAATTCTTATTTTGAGATTTTACATTAGGGCATCACTTGAGACTGTCGAAAGGAAAGTCTGAAAGTCACAATTTAAAACTCAATTCCAAAGTCAAGTTGAGACTCAATTTGAGATTTCCATAAGTCTCAACGTGCGATCGTAAGGGAACTGGTGCAAGTACCGCTCACCTAAGGGGAATGAGTCTTTTTATCCAGCCTCGCACTCTACAAGGAGTCATAAACGGTTAGAATGGGTTCTTCGAGGTGTTTACTCAAAGATGTGAAGAGGACAGATTTTTTATTAACATTAAACATATTTAATTATGTAATTCAATTGCCATCGGCCAGTGAGCGATGGAATCGAACTTTGAGGGTAATACCGCCCGGCATGCGTCCAATACCGCCCACCTTGTTTTCATGACTTGTTTGAGCAATGCAGACCAACTGTTATAATTTTTCCTATTTTCATCCTTCGTTTCCATTCTTTGGCTCCATTTTGAGAAAGATTTCACGTGAATAATAATAAATTATCCTGAATTTACCCGATGCTCCAGTGGCCACCGACTACCCCAAACAATCGAGCTGTCACTCGACCGCCCTCTAGCTGCAGAGTCTAGCAGCCCTATAGAAATCCTGAGCGGTATTACCCACAAACTCTGGGCGGAATTACCCACAAACGCGGAGGCTGATAAAATAGCCAATAATAACTGATGAAGATATTTTTCTGCTATCGAAAAGGTCGCAATGGATGTGGAAATGTATAACGAACATATATTTCGCACTCCATTCAATTATGGACCAACTGGAAATTTGAAAAATCTTAAATTCTGTGATCGAAATATTTTAAGAATTCGGTAGGAAATGATTTGGATTTTTTTTAACGATGTTTCCACCGTAGAAAATTGAAAATTTCTGTTGAAATTACTTGTTGTTATCAAATATTTGCGTAATAAAGAAAAATTCTCAACCAATCCTGAGAAATACGGGTGGGCGGTATAACCCGCTGGGTGGTACAGGCACCAGCTCCCCTAAATCTCAAATTGAAATGGTTTTTTTACTGCATTATCTTTCACAGAAAAATTCAGAAATGTTAAAATTTCAGTTTCGACACAAATGATCCTCACAAAAAATTCACAATTCGTCCCTCACTTTTAGCCCCTGTAAAGTGTGAAAAAGACCCAGAAATGGATTCCGCTCCATGATTACTCAGTGTGTTTGGTAATTTTCCCCTACGGCTTCCCCTACACTTCGTAATCGCGATAAAATCCCCGAATATGGGGCCAATGGACTCTACGCGATGTGGGGTGAGACAAAGATCCACGATTAAATTATTATACAAACACAAAATGTTTCACTTACTTGCTCTGAGACCGAGGAGAATGCAATGAAGTGTCTATGCGGCGTTGTGTTTATGATCGGACATAAAATTCCAAACGATGCATAAAGTGGATAGAACAGTGACGTAGTGTTTTCAGCATTGTTGGATTGAAACAGTGAGATCAGGACGAGAGATACTGGCATGACAGACGTCTGGGCGTCTTCCGTCTGCCGCAATAAACCTATCTAGATGAACCCGCGAGTACCCGGCTGCAGCGACATTTTACACCATAAAATTTAAATTCTCGGTGGGAAATTGTCGTCGTTATGATGTTACGAGTATTTAAAACTTTCTGAGGCTTAATTGCAATTAACGGAACAACGGAATACGCGGAATTATGGGGGAGGAGAGGCGAGAGGTGGTTTTACAACTTCATTCGGACGTTACGGATTAATTTATTTATTTTGAGATTATGAAAATGTCGAAGGATTTTCCGATATTTCAATTTTTTCTGAGAGAAATCCTCTTCAGAGTTTACAGAATAGACCACGGGTATTTTTAGACGGAATATCAAAATTAGTTTTCGAATATTTCTTCGAGAAAACGATTTTTGATAAATTTTTTTTTCGTGGATTAAGGTACACATCATGAGTCCAATATTTCTATTGAAATGAGTGTAAAGATGCGATATTTTAAATTAGATATCAGAAAGTAAAAACTTCAGAATTATAATTCACTTATATTAATCATGATAATTACTATTTTTTAATAAATGCTCCAACACGGTTAGAAAAAAATGAAATTCCATGGACAAGTGATTAGTAATTTTCAGGAGAGCGACATTGAATTTAAGGGAAAAAAAATCATGAAATTTTAGATTTCACTCAAAATTTAGTAGAATTACTATTTTTCTTGCTTGAGTTTTTAACAAAAACATGACTATTTAGTGTAATTTATTCGTAATTTAAGAATGTATTCACCTGAATTTTCTGGATTTCTGTGAATTTCCTGGGAATGAATCAAGTAAAATTCACATTGTCCATAGATTTTTTCACAAAATTGTGATGCGAATTGTGAGAACGATGATACGATAAAATTTTTCAACAGTGCACATTCATTCGACTCAAATTTACTGAAATTCTGCGCTTGAATTGAAATTTTTCTAAATAATCCTCTCCACATCAACGAACAAGATCCAAGTTTTTCTTCCCCTGAAACTTCTATTTTTTAATTAAATGCCACAACTTCACATGCTTCATATCAACAACTCCCACATTCGAGTAGAATTTATTAAACTTCTACCTTTCAACTGCGAACATTCTGAATAATACTTCCTACATCACCGAACTAGATTTAATCTTTTCTTCCCCTACAACTTCCATTTCAAAATTAAATCCCCTCTCCAATCACCAACTATAAATGCTAATGAGTCTTACAGCGCCACAAAATACGTGAAATGTTAAAAAAGATAATTGCATAATCTCAAAAATTTCAAAGTACATTTGTTCATCGCAGAGTAATGTTCTCCGGAAAAAAATGAGTGGATTCTTTTAATTCAAAACCTTCTGTGGTGGATTTCTCACATACTCGCGTAAAAAAATTCTCAAAAATATCAACTTAAACTTCCCATGCTCCATACAAACTACTCCCACATTCGCGTAAAATTTACCAAACTTCTCGGTCTGAATTGAAAACATTCTGAATAATCCTCTCCACATCGACGAACTAGATTAAATCTCTTCTTCCCCTGAAACTTCCATTTCAAAATTAAATCCCCTCTCCAATCACCAACTATAAATGCTAATGAGTCTGACAGCGCTACAAAAAACGTGAAATGTTAAAAAAGATAATTGCATAATCTCAAAAATTTCAAAGTACATTTGTTCATCGCAGAGTAATGTTCTCCCGAAAAAAATGAGTGGATTCTTTTAATTTAAAACCTTCTGTGGTGGATTTCTCACATACTCGCATAAAAAAATTCTCAAAAAAATCAACTTAAACTTCCCATGCTCCATACAAACTACTCCCACATTCGCGTAAAATTTACCAAACTTCTCGGTCTGAACTGAAAACATTCTGAATAATCCTCTCCACATCGACGAACTAGATTAAATCTCTTCTTCCCCTGAAACTTTCATTTTAAAACGAAATCCCCTCTCCAATCATCAACTGTAAATGCTAATGAGTCTCGCGGCACCACAAAAAGCGCGAAACGCTGAAAAAGATAATTGCATAATTTCAAAAATTCAAAAGAGTTCTACGCTTACATCACAGGATATTTTTCCCTCCTCACTCCAACTCCCGGGTTTCGTTGGTGAAGGACAACCTAAAATTCTAGAACTGAAAAAACAAACATTAATAAATGCTCTCGGGCGTCCGACTGTGCACCCCTCCCACAGTGGCTACCTCTCGCTTCGCGTAATTTCTCTCGTTAATTTTTTGTCCCACGTCGCCTCTTCTACCCCTCTTCTAGGGATTCTCATTCCTCGCTCGAAATACTACGTGCAAAAACTTTGCCAACTGAAACAATTACTTCGCCTCGCACTACGGAATATCTCGCAGTGGCCACTCGTGGGTATTATACCTCGTCTATATCTCGGAATGAGAAAAGCCTAAAGGTATATTCCTATAGATACGCGTACACGGAGAGAAATTTTTGATAAAAATTATCATGAGTCATCGTTTCCTCATTTCTATCCCGAAATTTAGTGAAAATTAATATATGATGATCAAATTTTATTCTACGTTAAAGAAATTTTATCCTGACGCATAATAAATTTTACCCTTCCAGTCCAATAATTTTTATGTGGATAACAACCAAAATTCTAAAACGGTTAGTAAATTTTACCCTACATTGTGATAAAAACGACAAAGTTCTCAAACAAGTCTAACTTTTGCCAAGAAAATATTTTTTTTTAAATTATCAAAAAAGGATTTTTTTGTGCCAAACATGCAGCGAGTGCGCCGGAATGAAAAATTTGTGTCGCAAAGATAAATTTAGTAGTTCCAAAAAATTGCATTCTCTCTACAGGTAAGAAATGTCATTTATGTCATTAGGCCCAACGACATAAAATAGCGTATATCACACGGCGATAAAAGCATTGTCTGGCGAATGTGATTATAATCCTCGCCTTCGGCTCGGATTATAAAGCCACATTCGCCAGATAATATTTTTATCGCCTAATGACATAATATACTATTTTAGCACTACTCCTTCGTTATTAGATACTCCCATACGTATTTTGCTCCCGAAAAATCTTTGTTTTATGCGGAACAAGGGATAGTAGTTTCTCGTTTCGTCTGTCTAATAATCACAGACAACAAATGAACCCTTAAATGAAACAATAATAATGATATGATAGCAATCTTGTAACTTAGGGATAAAATACTTGTTGATAAATTTTCTCTATATGAGATATTTTCATCCTGAAAAGGCACCGTCTGGTGTGAATTATCCGCCTCTTGAGCCAAATATTTCGTTACTGTCGAAAGCAGAACAATTATTCATGTTTGAGACTTTCAAATTCGAACCGACCAAATTATTTTTTGGCAACAAGACTTGTTTGACAACGTGTTTGTTTTTCTCTCAGTGTAGAATAAAATTTGATCATCATATATCTATTTTTACTAAATTTGGGGATAGAAATGAGGAAACGATGACTCAGGATACACTTTTATAGAACGGTAGGATAATTTTTATCAAAATACCGATATACGGTATTATGCACATACACATACCGATGTGTTCCCAGCTACCATGGACAGATAAACCTCTCCCCCAACTTTTCTCTTTCAACTCTCAAGTGTCTGCACCTACTTCGAATATAGGTATACCCGGTACACAGACCGGGAATTGCACGTGTCTCACACAATTGCTCTGCAACTTTTCCATTGGAATGAAATTATCCTGAAAGTTTTTTCATCAATTCACGAGTGAGTGGATTAAACTCGATTGTGTCACACTTGGCGCATCACGAGTTGTCGATCAATCAAGAAGCCGGAGGTGAGAATCATTATTTTGTCATTACCCAGTGATTGATCCATTCATCAGCCGTTGAGAGGATGATTTTTTTTAATGAAACGTCTTCATTTATTCAGGATAAGGAAGTCGGTCGTTAACCGCGGGAAAACTACTTTGGTGGGAATATTTTCTCTTTGAAGTTTCAAGACTATTGGATAAGTGATTCGGGAATGTAATCACCGGAAAATGGAGGGTATTCTGTTATTTAATTTCAAATTGACAATTGTGGCGCAAAGAATATATTTCCATATATTTTTTTTTTCTTCTCGTATACCCTTTCGGGTCTTTACGATTTGTTCCCTTCCCACCCCCCTCCGCCCCCTGTATCGCATTTGCCGAAGGGAGGGAAAACCTCATTCGAGGGAAAAACCTGCCCTGGTACAGGCGTCGTTTTGACGGGACTACCGCTCGGCAGTGAAACTGTGAGATTAGAGCGCTATAAATTTTGACCGCCGGTGCCGGGAAGCGAACCCGGATCATTGGCATACGAGTCTAGCACTCTAACCGCACGGCCACTACCGTCGGTAATATATTTCCATATAAAACGGCTTCACAAAATTGTTATCAGTCATATCTTAAACTAAGACGTCCTCAAGACACCAGTTATTAAAATGTACACACCCAAAAATAGCAAGCTTTATTTTAAAATTGAGATTTTCAAAAGTCTCAAGTCGAGACTTTTACAACTCCCTTAAAAAAAATTTTAAGTTGAGTCCCGAAAGTCTTAATTTGAGTCACTCAAAAGCACCAATTCGACTATAAAAGTCTCAACTTGAGTCTATGAAAGTCTCAAATTGAAAGAAACTTTCAACTTGAGAAATTTCCACTTGAGAAATTGAAAGAAAGTTTCAACTTGAGCCTCTGAAAGTCTCAAATTAAGATTTTCAGGCTTCAAATTAAGACGTTTGAAAATCTTATTTCAAGTCCTTTGGAATCTTGAAATAAGGTATTATTTTTTTGGACGTAGTTCAACCTCCAGGATTTTTCTTGTACTGTACACAAAAAATTGATGAACATTTTCCTCCCGAGATGAGTCATGCGACTCACATCACGAGTGACTAATGACTGAATCCCCATGGCGAATTGAAACTCCCACTGCGGTTCGAGTTTAATTGTTCTCCAACTTCCATCGGGTTATAGTTACCCCGAGTTGTCTATTAATTGCCTATCGACCCGAGCGTGGCCAATGTCTTGGATGAAAAGTGAGAGTTTCAATCTTGCAGGACGAGGGAACTCCGGTCAGACGGTTCATGCAGATATCTGCAGTTAGATACCGTTTTTTTGGGCTTTCTCATCATCTCATGGACCCCGAAGGGATTCCATCCGAGGCAGCTATCAGCCGAATTGGAAATTCATTCGATATAGTCTGAGGACATTGATTGGAGTTTCCTCAAGATGTTCTACTTTAGCGGATATTATTGACCATTCAGAATTGAGGATTAGCGGTCAGGCAGTTTCGAAATATAGATTTTTTTCCTTTTGTTGAGATACTCGAGTGGGGTATGGATGTTTCAATTCGAGGATGATTATTCCGTATCAGCCCGGGTTGTAGCAAGCGCTCTCAAGTGTAATATAAGGGTCAGACACTGAGTGTGAGGAAATAAGGGTCAAAAAGGGGAGGTTAAGAAATGAGGGTCGGAATATTAGAGTCAAAAACTGAGGGCCTGAATGTAAAAATGAAGGAATGAGGGTCAGAATGTTAGGCTTAAAAAAAAGAGGGTCAGAACATTAGGATCCAAAAATTAGGGTCAGAATATAAAAGTAAAAAAAGTGGATGTCAGGCAATGAGGGTCATATAACGGCTAAAAACGGTGATCAAGCATAATCTGTGACTTATATTTAGACCCTCATTGCCTAACACCCACTTTTTTTACTTTTATATTCTGACCCTAATGTTTTGACCCTAAAATTCTCACCCTCGTTTTTAACCTCCACTTTTTGACCCTTATATTCTGACACTTAGTGCCTGACCCTTATATTACACTTAAGAGGGCTTGCTATAATCCGGCCTGATACAAAAGAATCATCTTGAAATTGAAATACCCATCCCCCAATCAGTGTTGTCGCGAGACGAGACGAGACGGGAAGAAGCAGTTTCTCGTCTCGTCTAGTCTTGTCTCGTTTTGTCTCCTCTCGTATCAAAATACGAGAGCAATTTCTTCTCTCGCCTCGTCTCGTCTCTAGTTTCTCTCATTCTCGACCGGCTTTTCTCGTCTCGTATCGTTTCTGTCATTGTCTCGAATGTCTCTTCTCCTGTCGTCTTGTCATGTCTCTCGTCTCATTTGTCTCGTCCCGTCTCGTTTCTCTCATTCTCGACCGGATTTTCTCGTCTCGTCTCGTTTCTGTCATGGTCTCGAATGTCTCTTCTCGTCTCGTCTCGTTATGTCTCTCGTCTCATTTGTTTCGTCCCATCTCGTTTCTCTCATTCTCGACCGGATTTTCTCGTCTCGTCTCGTTTCTGTCATTGTCTCGAATGTCTCTTCTCGTCTCGTCTCGTCATGTCTCTCGTCTCATTTGTCTCGTCATGTCTCCCGTCTCATTTGTCTCGTCCAGTCTCGTTCATCGCAATCTACTCCATTCCGAAGTCATGATATCACTCACCCATAAAGTGAGTAGCTCTTCGTCACTAGGTCATCCGCAAAAGAAATTTTCATACAGCTTCCATTTACATCCCAATATTTCAATACTTCAGAAGTTCCTTGATCACTCGTTCCATATCGAGTGAACAATCCTCAGCACATCCAATCATGCAAATTTATGTCACCATCCAGAGTACATAATTTTGTATTCCCCCCAAATATATTCAGATTGAATTCCTCCGAAAAAGAAATATCCTCCTTTGAGCTGAATTTTTTCCTTTGAAGAAAAACTGAATGAATTCGACGGAGATAAATCCCCCATCACCTCACCCTCTTATTTGATTTTCCTGAAGTTGTGCAATTTTCCTCTTTGTTATTATATTTCCGTGCCTGGGACTCGAGTGTAGGAGTAATGCTGAGAAAGAAAGTAAGAAGAGGACAGGGGAAAAATCTCGGGATTATTATCAATTTTCGAGGAGCGGAAGTACACGATTTTGAGAGGTGACCCAGTTTCGATATGAATCGGAAGCAATTTTCATTGAGTGTATAATAAAGATTGAAGAATGGCCTTTATCAGATACTGAACGAGTTTCCGGAGTGCTGTTTGATAGACTCATTTTGTTAGGTTGCTTCTTTTGTCTCGTCACCTTTTCTGAGTCTTCTTAATGTGAAAACAGGCGAGACTTCGGTTGTTTCGCGCTTGATAACAACGCTGTGAGTGCATTCCCGAGGCATTCATTTGATACCGTGATATCAGGGAGCTTTATGTGGAGTATTTTAGAGCAAATGAATTTTCGGTTCTAGAAAAGGGTATCATGAGTCGTCTGTTCCTCATTTCTGTCCCGAAATTTAATAAAAATTGATATATGATGATCAATTTTTATTCTACGTTAGAGAAATTTTATCCTGATAAAAATCAAAATTACCGTGCCGGTAGAGTAAAAATTACTGCTACAGTAAACCAAAATTTCAGATTTTTATCTACAAATTCCACGGTCTTTATGTTGAATTTTCTAAAAATTAATCACCAAACCCAAGTTCAGCGATCGGTCGACAATCATTACATTTGTAATATTTTGTAATTTTATTAGAATTTGAAACTTTCCGTAACTGTGGTTTTATTATCTTATTCGAAATTTGAAAATATTAAAATAATTCATGTTTTAAATTTTCTACTGACCACTGAGTAAATAATTTTACATTTCATAAAAGGATTTTTCAGTGATACATGTAATGGTCAAACTTCTGACCCGATTACTGGTTAATAGATTATTTCGGAATTTGAATATTCGATTGATTAATTTGGTAATTGAAAATTGTTGAGTGATATCGGCTAACTGAAGCTGAATTCAACTTATTTTGAAATTGATGATTGTTCTGATCTCTCATACGTACACAAACATGAACCAAAAACACAATTTCTTCACGTTTCATAAAATTTTAGACCATTTGTGATTAAAATTCAAACCAACCAAAAAACTTTTCTCGTACTTTGAGTTCACATTCGGTTAGGAAAAAATCAAAGAATATCAAGCTTCATCATCCACAGAATAATAGGATTTAATTCATCCAATGCACATCGCAGGATGAATAGCTGGCTTGTAGCTGGTAATTAAGCTCACTGGATGCACTGCAGACAGTAACAAGATGGGAATTTACGTTTTACATGTACCTCCCATGCTCTCAACTTTTAGCATGTCGGGCTCATGGCTGATAGGGAAAATATCAGGCTGAGCATCAACTATTGTATCAACTCCGGGAAAATACGAAAATTCGTCGCTTATTATCCCGAAATTGCCAACTTTCCCGTTGAGATCGCTTTCTAAATTAATGTTTTGTTCGTGAATGCTTGTTCTCCCTCCGCAACAAGATACTTTCCACGCGTCAAACCACCCCTCGATCCCTCAATTTCGACGATAATGGATTCCTGAATATTCATTCCTACATTGCCTTTTTTATCGCTGAATTTCCATATCCACGACACCTTTTTGTTACCATTTCCACCTTTTACATCTTCCACGATCCCAGCGGACTCATCGATATTCTGATGTAGACAAATCCGATAGCAGTGATACAACTCCCACCGGAAACACATCGCTTCCAATCACATTCTTATCAGATTTGATATTTATTGAATAAATGCTCATCGGGAATATGAACCATCAGCACGTGAGTAACACGTGTAACTCAATTGGATATCACTGATGTTTTTTTATTCTGTAAAGTTGAAATCTGAGATAGTGAGGGTTCTGTCTTTGAAGGTTCGATGAGATAACATTGGCATTTGGCTCTTCAAAGGGTCACACAAGGTGACCCTTCCATATGTTCATTTGCATATGTTTGAAAACCAGTTTGTAGCAGAGATCTCAAACTACATGTGAATGTTTTTTTTGGGCTCAAATGAAAGAGCGGGTCGAGATATGGCGTGCGGATATCTCTAAACATGACAAATGTCTCTAAAAATGATGTCAAACACATCATGATGGTGTGCGTTATTTTCAATTGAAAAGCAGAGTTGTGACAACATTGGCCAGTGGGGTCTAGCAACATTGGCCCCTGGTGCAAAACCATCTTTAGAGGCATCAGCACGCCATTTCTCGAGCCGCTCAGAGTTGAAGATCAGAGTTTGTCAGAGATGTCAGACAAGATATGAATGTTTTTTTGGGCTCAAATGAAAGAGCGGGTCGAGAAATGGCATGCTAGGGCCTCTAAACATGACGAATGTCTCTAAAGATGATGTCTGTTGTCAGTTGAAAAGCAGAGTTGTGACAACATTGTCCAGTGGAGTGTAGGAGTCTCCCCTGGTTAAAATATCATCTTTAGAGACATTTCCACACCATTTTTCGACCCGCTCTTTCATTTGGTCCCAAAAAATCATTTATATCTTGTCTGACCAGAGTTCAAAACCTCATGGATTGCATGGAGCGTACCGGAGGGATTCACGCAGGAGTGTGAATAGCCACTGCCAAAAAAATTTCTCAGTCAATGTTTTCACCACTCTAAGGATCAATACTCTAAGGATCACTACTTTTTCACTACTCTAAGGATCAAACACAAGACACGATTGTCAGGATATATCAGAAATGCAAAACCGCCAACACGGGAATAATCCCTGTAATTCAATCAAAATATCACCTTTATTTTTTTACATTGAGGGCTGAGAATCTGGGATATCGTTTTTTCTCTTTTAAAGGCTCGACGGTACACTTCGCCGATGATATCGCGCTCTCTGGTAATTCGATGTCAACTCCAACGATGTTCCGAATTTCCTGAGACGCAAAACTCCTCGTAATCGGGTCGCAGGGATTCAGCATCGAGATCTTCTTCCGAGTGACTCTTTTCACCGATTTTCTCAACGAAGAAACGCTTTTCCGGGCCTCTGCGTCTTGTAAAGATGTCCCCGTACCCTCATCCAAAGCGATTACTGTTTCGGTCAGTTCCGTATTTTTCCCAACCACATTGAATTCTCCCGATGTGGAACGTTCGAATTTTCTCAATGTTCTCATCTCACTCCTCACTCCCCTCTTGGCTTCTTTCAGCGCATCACTTAAGACTGATGGGGGTGCATCCTTCACTGCCAGAATCTTGCGCTTTTCATCCGTTGTGTAACGGGGGAGATCCTCAAGCTGACTTGGTAATACGTTTTTTGGTAGACCAGCAAGCATCTCCACGATTGCGGCATTCATCTTGAGGTTTTCGGTGTGGATAGTAGTTTCGGAGTACTCAGCCCCGGGTCTGGCCGTTGATCCTTAAAAAATACGAGGCTTTCAGTCAAATGAGAAATAAAAAGTACGCTTTTTTGAAAGAATGGAGTATGTTGGGGAAGCTTATGAGTTTACGTAAGGCAGACGTCGCGAGCTATCACATTTTAATTATTCTGACAGTCCCAAGAGTGTATCAAGAGAGAAACACGATTGGAGTTATTATTTTAGTTAATAAGGAGAGTTATACACACTAATGAACAGTGATTTATTGAAGAATAAGAGAGAAAAATCCCATTCACCTTAGCTACATCAACGGGCGATCATTTACCTTAAATAGACGGGGAAAATGTAAAATGAAAATTCACTGGGCTGTTGAAAATTTTTATTGACCGACAGCTGCCCTGAAATTTCAACGAATTTCATGATTGACATTTTATAATAACAATTATGGTTTACATGGGAATGAAAGTTTCGTTTTAAATTCACGATTTTCGAGATAATTTTTATCCAACTTCTCTACGTGTGCAGTATTAAAAAAAATTGATTGAATTTTCCGGGAAAAAACCTTGAATTCTGTCTAAAGGGAAAAAATCAGCTGTCAAAACGTTCATAGATGCGTACTGGAAGTCAGAATAGAATAAAACAGAATAAACTCTCCTCCGGGTGATGAAGAGCCCCCCACCCCTCCCCCAAAAGGACCTACAAAATAATAATCAATTCAGCCTCGACCTGTGCCCAGCGAATTCCCCGATAAATTCAGTTATTCCGCTCGGAAAAATGTCAACTGCAGTAATACATTAATCTCTATTTCGCAAGCCCTTTGTATGGAGATTAATTTCTCCACAAGAAATATAATTCAATGACAACCCAATCATAATTCCCTCCCCCCGCGGAAAACCCCTTCAGCATTGTTTAATCCTGGATTCGCTCGTTGTAGGTACAAACGTATCATTCGAGATCTGATCGAGATAATTGAGCGCCTCATGGCGATGCATGAACCAATGGGATCCAACTGGCTGATGCCTTTGATATTGCACGGCAAAGTTAACTGTATAATATATACGTAACGAGGTAATCTTGATTACGGCCGGGGTAATTAGTTTGGTCTTTGTTGTAGGCGCGAAATTACTGGTCAACTTTAACTTTGTAGTTAGGCACCCGGCCAAATAGCTCTGCAAAAACACTACTCTGTCAACACATTATGTATTGAATTTCCGGGTGGGGTAGCGATTAAACGAGATAACGCAGAACGAATTTCTTCATTGGAGGGAATTCTATCGAAATTCATTGCTGATATGATAAATTCATTTGATTTTTGCGAGGGGCGTGGAAATTTCAGGTGAGGATTAGCGAAAATTCAACTGTTTTTAATATAAAAGTCAAAATCGATTGCTGCTAGGAGAAAATGACGATTGTTCTTAGTTAACAAGTTTATTATTTGATCCTTAAATGAGCCTTAATGAGGTCATTTGAGGGTCAACTATAAACCATGAGGGTCAGCGAAAAAACAAAATGTTGCGAATAAGTTGTTGAGGACTTTGCGGTCAAGTTTCCTTTTAATGCTCAAAAGTTGACGTTAACAATTTCTTTTCATCTGCAACCTGTTGATATCAGTTATGAAGGGCTCTGACAGGTGTCTGTTTACTGTCGAGTCACTTACTTCAGTGATTTTCTTTAGATTGATGTATTTCCGTTGCAACCTCTAAATAACTAACGGGTTGAAAAATAGAATACATTACTGTCCTGATCACGAACACTTTGTGTATTGGAAACGTTGACAATTAGTGAAAGAATGTGTTTTCTCTCAACTCTCTCCTTTCTTCATTTCTAACTAAAACTGCTGTAGATGACCGTTAACGGCTGCGAAGTTCTGGGTTTTTAGTTAACAGTTGCCCCCTATCAACTGAACCTCACATAAAGATCAAAGGAGTCTCAATACCCCACATTAACTGGAATGACCGCAGTCACCCGATGCACTCAATCCCCCAAATTAAAGCAGAAGAGATCAAACCCACCCCGAGCCACTAAAATTGTAAGACCATTCACCCAGATTGGGCAGCCGTGTAATGTAATTCTAGTCAGGAAAACCATTCGATTAACCAAGGCATCCGAACCTGTTCTATCCAAGCAGCAGATCATGGGATCACATATCTCATCTTCACAGGGTTTAGTCCCAAATCGTAATGGTTTTTGTGGAGGAAGGTCTCTCTCATCCGCATTCTCCCCCATAGTTTGCATTACCCCATCATCTGTCGCTCCGTCATCGATTACGTCAGGTGGTACCTCGTCCTCATCCATTCCAGGGTCTTTAATACCAACATCTGCCATAACAGAAGGCACCTCCACTTTTACGATCGAGTAGTTCTTGCTTTTCTTTCTCTTCCCTATTTGTGAGCGCCTTCCAGTGCTGCTGCGCTCCTTCGATTCCTCCCGTTTTCTTCGCTTTACAGTTGTACCATCCCTCGATGCTGTCAATGTTGAAATCGTTCCCTCTGACCCTTCACCAAGTGCCTCTGAAGCCTCAGCGTATTTTTCCATTTCCTGAATAACATCGGGAACATTCAGAATAAATACGAGCGGACAAATAGAGGGTGAAAATGGTAAATAAAGGATGATCAGGAAGTACTCCCACTTGACCCTTCGTGTCCACAGCTCTCTATTAATTTTTTCCTCCCATTGAATCAATTGGATTATCCTCATTTTTCTTTGCCTTCGCGAGGAAAATTAACAAGAAAGGTGAGGTCGGACGAACCAGCTGATCAATTAGAACCGCCTGATCGGCCCCAACCCATCCCCCGCTGATCCCCATCGGGGGTAATGGATGGTGATGGGGTTTAAGGATGAGCTTCGAGAGAAGAGGCACTCTGGTCTGATGATGCAAACGAAAATACTCGCGAAACGCTGGCATAACACGATAGGAGCTACCGACGTTGATGACCAGGAGCATGAAGCATCAGAGAAAAGACAATAGCTACGCGAATAAGCGTCCTACGCGTTTACCTTACTTTTGATGTTTTCTGGTCGAGAGGTTGACTTTTGTAAACACAATTTGAGAGAAGAAACCATTTACGAAAATATTTTACAGAATAACTCAGTAAGTTCGCTAGATAATTCTATTGGATTTCTATTCGTTTTTATTTAAACTGATTCTAAATGCTAAATTTGAAATACACGACAGGTTCATAAATTTTCTTATAGATTTTCTTGGAAAATCTATCCCGAAATTTCTTGAAACGTCAACCATCAAACAAAATATTCGTGTGTTTACGAACTCGCACACACAGCTACGCTATCGGGCGGAATAACTTGAGAGGGGATAATCCTCACGAAATGATATTGTATCAATCCTCGAATAACTTGAGGGGGATAATCCGCACGAAATAAAATTGAATCAATTCAGTCACTCGAGAATCAGGAAATTGTTCACACGGTGCCTCCGATGTTTATAGAGAGCTTCAGAGGAGCCAAATTATTGGCTGACGATTCGTTTATTTATCAATAAATTTCACAGGAGAAGATAGCATCGGATGGCGATGCATGAATTATTATGGAGATAACCGCTGCTTACAATTGGTAGTTGAAAAAAAATTGAATATTTGCATGGTGTTAACTAATGATGTGTCAGTTGAATGGTTAAATAAAATTCCATCACGTGGTTTGCTAAAAGCAAAAAATAGAAAATGGAAACGGAAATTGAAAATTTTTGGCAAATTCTTAAAAATGTAGTAATTTAAAGAAAACAGTTGATGTCGTAGTTATAATTGATCAGTTGGAATGTCGTCTAGTTGAAAAGACGTGTCAACAGCAGTGTTGAAAGGAAAAAGTTCTATAGAAATTTCTCGGCTTAAATTTTCGGAATTTTTTTACTGTCTCAATAAAAAGAGAAGAATAGAGTGGAAAAAACTCGTAAAATCAATTTTGAGGGATTTCTACTGGAAGATGCGACTTTACTATTTTTTTAACGCCTTATTTTACCCTCCTCACCCTTATAAGCAATGTTTCCAATTTCAGGAATAATGTTCTCAATTTAACAACTATTATTTCTAAGATTTTTCATTGTGAACCTGTTGTACAGCCTCGAAGTATTGTTGCTCGACATCAGCCAGCTCAGGTTGTTCCAATAGTTCCCAGGCACTTTTCGCTTTTTTCTGTTTCACTTTCTTACGCTCCTTTTCATCGGCTCGACTACTTTTATCATCTGGTTTCTTTTCTTTGTCTGGTTTGCGGCCGGGACCGCCCTTATTACTCTTGGCTTTCACTGGATAGGGGAAAAAATAGTTTGATTGGGGGAATATTAGGTGACCCGTTCTGCCTCGATGTTTATTGAGATGCAGAAGACTTTAGGGGCGGAACACGACGTCATTTCGTTCAGAAGGAATTTCCGCTTTCTGGAAAATCTTTCTGAATTTTGCGGATGAATTTTAGATTTTGATGAAGAAAGAATAATCCTGGATATGAATTTACCGGCGGAGGGGGATGGAAGTGGTTCAGCCTCGACGTACTCAACCCTCTGCGCAAGTCTAATTTCCTTCAAACGGCTGTCGATGGACTTCTCATATCTGCTGCATCTCTCGAAATACTAGAGAGAATGATTACTGTATTGTTAGGAAATCACTTTTTAAATTTCAAGTGAAGAATCTTACACGTTTTAACACTAGCTCATTTATATGCAACTTCCAAGTGTTTTTATTGGAAAATCGGTGAATCTTTTGGTATTGAAATTTTCCGATCATTCACGGAAAAAAATATGAGTTGAGTTATTTAATACTCGAATGAGGGATGGCTGTTTCAATTCGAGGATGATTATTTCGTATCAGCCCGGGTTGTACCGAGCGCTCTCAAGTGTAATATAAGGGTCAGACACTGAGTGTGAGAATATAAGGGTCAAAAAGTGGAGGTTAAAAAATGAGGGTCGGAATAGTAGAGTCAGAAACTGAGGGCCTGAATGTAAAGGTGAAGGAATGAGGGTCAGAATGTTAGGGTTAAAAAAAGAGGGTCAGGCAATGAGGGTCATATAAGGGCTAAAAACGGTGATCAAACATAATATGACTTATATTTAGACCCTCATTGCCTGACACCCACTTTTCTTACTTTTATATTCTGACCCTAATGTTTTCACCCTAATATTCTGACCCTCATTTTTTAACCTCCACTTGTTGACCCTTATATTCTGACACTTAGTGTCTGACCCTTATATTATACTTGAGGGCTTGCTACAGCCCGGCCTGATGCAAAAGAATCATCTTCGAAATGAAATACCCATTTCCCAATTGAGTATAAAATCTACTTGATTCAAGTATATTTTTTTCTGAGTTCAAAATATGTAATTCATTAAAAAGCGACTACTATTCTGAATTCGCAGTCACACATTTTAATTGAAGGCAATCTCCAATTTTTGAAATGACTGCAAAAAATTCCCTCTCTCATTGAAACATCAATGATTGCTAAACATAAAACACTCAGTTTGGTCGAATGTCCTGAACGAATAAGACATTCCATCGACGATTTGATCTCAAATGGAATTCAAGCTCACAGCATAAACTTTGAAAATCTTCAAACAGATCGAGATAACGATTATGTTCGGTATTGTTCATCCTTACCGACGTCAAGAACACTTTATCATTTCTAACATTGGTAGTGAGTGCCTCTGACGACTCAACGAGATACACACTGCCCTTGTCACTGCCAACCGCCACCAATTTTCCATTCTCATGTGGTGCCAACGCCTTTAAACTGTCCCCACAAAGACGAATTGTCGTGACTGGATTGTTCAGGCCGACCAGAATATCAAACACCTCCATCACTCCTTCATCATTTATCACGTAGAACACCGAGCACCGAGACGTGCTCCAGCATCCACCAGTGAGTGAAGCCTTGTGGTGTCTTTTCCAACCAACGAATAGGTGATAAGACGACACTGACTGATTGATTCAATATATTCTTACTCAACCGAATTATCCTCACTTTGTTGATACTAGATTACCCTCCCTCGTGTCCTCGGCCCACACTCTAGCCGTCCAATCGCCAATAGTCAAAAAATTCTTCGTGCTGAATGGATTTCTGTCGATCGCCAAGACTGGTCCATAGTGACAATTGAATCTGACAGCCAATTTCTCAGCCGGATTTTTACCCTTTCTCGTACCACTAACAACCACTCCATTCTCCATTCCAGCCATGAATTTCGTACCCATTGTGGCCTCAAACTGCAGCGCCGAAACCCCAATTGCTCTTACGACATCACCACGGAGTGGATTCTCAAGATCCATAATTAAAGAGTCTGTGGGCTGTCGAAGTTTGCGAATATCCCACCAGTGGATGACACCACCAGTTGACGCAGAGAAGAATTCGGTATTTGTTTTTGAATTTATCCAGAGAGCGCAGTTTGTTGGATTCCTTATGCAGTAAAAAAATTATGTGAAAGCTGATTGACGTTTGGACCAAATCCAGAAAATCTGGTATTCGTTTTGAAAGAGAATCGTCAGTGGATTTCTGATGATTCAATGTGAAAGACGTATTTATGTATCGTTACAGTTTGTGAGTGAAATATGGTTTTTATTTCGGGAATTGTCAAGTGAACATGCTTCAAATGAAATTTAGCATCACCTCCTGTGGAATTTTTAGCAGGATAGCTAGCGTTCTGATGATTGTCAAATCTCATTAGAAATATTTAGGTTGTAATTGAAGAGTCTGGGGGCTGTTGAAATGCTATGAGTTGATGCGGAGAAGAATTTGGGATTATTGTTTTGCATGGAATGGAAAATTCAAGTAAAAGCGGATTAACATTTAGACAAACTACAGCCAATCTATTATTCACTCAGGCGTTTGAGATATTTTGAAAGTAAATTATGATTGAATTTCTGAGGATTAAGGGTGAATGATTAATGACAGACTAGTTGTGTGAAAGAAGTAATGACCAGCATTCAGTGATCTTATTTAGTAAAGATGAGAGAAACGTGAAGTTGTTTAAAATTAAACAAAAAGAATTGATGGAAGATTAAAAATTATTCATTGATGCTTCATTCTCTCAATTCTCTTCAAGTTATTATCAATATTTATAAAACATCTATGAGTATATGGAGTTTAATAAATTCGATTTCTTCATTTTCACAACGAATGGATAAACGCGCGTGCACAGTTCTAGTCAAATCGTAAACCGAGATGATCTTAAGATTTCTTGTTCAGGCAGATGTATTTACGTATAATTACGGTTTGTATGTGAAATCCGGTAATTGTTTGAGGAATTATCAACCAGTACATCAAGTGACCATGTCCCTAATGACATCTAGCATCACATCAAATGGAATTTCCACCAAAATATCTAGCTTTCTGATTGTCAAATCTGGTTACGAATAGCTACATCATCATCATTAACACGATTTAATCTTCTCACCGTAGTTTCATATCCAAACTTACCTATGACTGTACTGAGGATGAGAAATTTGAATGGGCGTGTTTCCACTTCGTATGTCCCAGTTACAAACTTGTCCCGACATCAGTCCACTGATCAGCATAGAGGGATCACGGGGATTGAATTCAATCGTTACTGAAGGGTGAACTGCTTTCAATGCCATGAATGGCTTGTTTGGATTCTCTGCAACATCACCAACCACATCACACATAAGAGTATAAACATTATTCATCTTGTTGCCTCGACAACTTGTGGAACCTCTTTCATTCGGCTTGCAAAAAGTTTTAAATGGATTTGTTTTTTCCTTTCTAACCGATATTCCAAATGTACGAGTAGGGATTTAGTTTTGGCGAAACTCGTTGAAACTCTCTACAACCGTATGCCACTGCCAATCTTTTTCCACTGTCGGGTGACCAGGCGAGGTGGGTTACCGGACGAACGAGAACTTGGGGATCCTCGTAAACGTTAACAGTTCTGGAACATTGAGATCAATTTGTCTTTGAAACAAAATTATAGTATTTGGGCCATGATGGGCAATGCGACTTGCCCATGCTAGCGAATTCGCTGGAAAATCCTGTGAAATTTCCACTGAACTTTCTATTTATTATTGGCTGATTCTATTGAATAATTACGCTAATTATCTTTTCAAGTTTTTTTGGTAGATGTTTTGCTTAGAGTTCTCACCATGGAATATTTTAGAAAATAAGATCACTATGTGTTTAATTACGAATTGGCAATTATCTAGTGCAGTTTATTGTTGTCTCCATACCCGAGTCGAGGATTTGGTTCTGATTGGACGTACACAGGTCTTTCAAGATCTCTCCAGACCTAGATGGACCTGGTAAGTCCGAATCAGTTCTGCGACGTACTTTTCCAGAGACCATTCGAATCCTCAGTTCTTTTCGGTCCTGAGAAGCCCTCCTCGATGCTACCGAGAACGCGTGATTTTNGTATCCGGAGGGTTGAAATTTGTAGCCAACGAGGAGACAGGGTTGCAGAATATATTTTAGCCACCCTCATCTCCCCGTTTGCAGGCGGTGTTTAAATAAAAAATAGTGAACGTTGATTCTGTATTTATTGACTCCCTGATGCCAATGAAACCCTCGGATGTGACAGAAATGGGGAAAAAAAAATTTTCAGTTACACGCGGGTCAAGGGTGAAAGTCGATTTTCGCCAAAATTGAATTTTTTCGCCAAGTGAAAGTTGATTCTGTATTTTCTAACAATTCTGATGCCAATGAAACCCCCGAAGGCGCGACAAAAGTCGAAATAAAATTTTTTTTTTCACCCCGAGCCAAAGAGTCAGATTTTCTGTTTTTCCAGAGGGAAAGTCGACTTTCGCCAAAATCGAATTTTTTAGCTGGGTGAGCGTTGATTCCAACTATTTGAGCGACGGGCTATTCAGAACTCTCAAACGTATGTGAAAAAAGTGAAAACTGAAAAAGTTTTTTTTTTCAAATTTTCAAAGGGTCAGATTTTCGGTTTTTCCCGGGGAAGGTCGACTTTCGCCAAAATCGAATTTTTTAGCCGGGTGAACAGATCCGATCAATTAGCCCCTCATGTATAGATATTCCAAATTTTTATTTTTTTCCTCATTGAAGTAGTTTTGAAGAAAATTGCGAGCTAATAAAAAACATTTGCTAGTTAGTACTTTTTTTAAAATAAATTTTTGAAAAATCACCTCTGAAAAAAAAGGCGTTATCCCCTCTATTTCATTATTTCCAAAAAATTTTATCACCAATCGATAGAAAATTGTTTGAAGATTTTTGCGAGTCAAGAAAAAATCGTCAATGCAATCCTATTATTGTGTAAATTAACAATTCCAATTTCAACTGAAAACCAGAGTTGATGACCAGAGTTTGTAACAGAGATGTCAGATAAGATATGAATGTTTTTTTTGGCTCAAATGAAAGAGCGGCTCGAAAAATGGCGTGCAGAAGTCTTTAAAGATGACAAATGTCTCTAAAGATGATGTCTGTTTTCAATTGAAAAGCACAATTGTGACAACATTGTCCAGTGGGGTCTAGGAGTCTCCCCTGGTTCAAAACCATCTTTAGAGGCCCTAGCACGCCATTTCTCGATCCGCTCTTTCATTTGAGCCCAAAAAAACATTCATATCTTGTCTGACATCGCTGCTACAAACTCGGGTCTACAACTCGGGCCTTCAATTGAAAGCCCGAGTTGAAGACCCGAGTTTGTAGCAAAGATGTCAGACAAGATATGAATGTTTTTTTGGGCTCAAATGAAAGAGCGGGTCGAGAAATGGCGTGCTAGGGCCTCTAAAGATGGTTTTGAACCAGGGGAGACTCCTAGACCCCAATGTTCTATACATACTCCTAGACCCCATTGTCCTCCTAGACAATGATGTCACAACTCTGCTTTTCAATTGAAAACAGATATCATCTTTAGAGACATTTGTCATGTTTAGAGGCTCTAGCACGTCATTTCTCGACCCGCTCTTTCATTTGAGCCCAAAAAAACATTAATATCTTGTCTGACATCGCTGTTACAAACTCGGGCCTTCAACTCGGGCCTTCAATTAAAAGCCCGAGTTGAAGACCCGAGTTTGTAGCAGAGATGTCAGACAAGATATGAATGTTTTTTTGGGCTCAAATGAAAGAGCGGTTCGAGATTATCCAATTATCAGTAATCATTTACATTGTTCTCAAAATTAGTGGCGATGTCACTGCTAATGAATGATAACTGAAAATTGTAGATGAATTCCTCAAAATTAGTGACATATCCCTGAAAATGAAAACTTTCTGTTCTTCAGATTTACCTCACTCCCAGCGGCAGTACCAACTCGGTTGGCACCATATCATCAAAATACTGTTGATAGATATTAATAGTACTGTTCTGCAGTACATTTTTTTCAGCAATTGTCATCAAATTGCGCATCCTCGGCGGCCAATTGTCGCTCTTCTCGACTCGTCTCCGAAATCTCGCAACTGCCTCCTCATCCCGCATGTTGATCTCCTTGGGCCAACCGCCTTCCGTGTGATGCATACCACTGTCTTTGATGGGAGTACTCATTGTCTGAACCTAGACATGATGCGAATGGATGAAAATGAATAAATAATATGCTAAATCATCCGCGGAATATTATCCGACTGGAAACAAGAACTCTGATTTCAATTCAAAGATTTTAATGCCTTAAAATGCAGATTCTCCTCCATGAAATTGCACTTGATATCCCCTGGGGACCCCACTCATCTCAGTGCTGCCCCTAGGGTATTTTTTTATATTCATAATTCACGGAGTAGCCAGAGAAATGTTAAAACGCGTTGAAATATCGGTGAGAGAACACTGTTAAAAAATTTCCACTGGAGTTTCCGGTATAGTCGTGAAAATTTCTAACAAATAATGTGACCATTGAAATATCAGAGAAGTTTGTCATTGAAAATTCATAATTTTATGGAATAATCTATAGGAATTATCATTTGAGTTTAAGTATTCTGCGAAAATTAGAGAACAAATCAGGACAATTCAGAGAAACCTCTCCTTGAATTCCAGATTTCTCGAAATGTTCACAGAATTCCTTTAAAAACGCCTGGAATTTCAAGGATTTTAAAGGAATTCCCTGAATATTCTAGAGAATTTGGCAGTAAATATTTATTTTCGCTAAAAAAAAATCGTATTTTACAAGAATTTTTAGAAAAACTTGGAATTCCAGCGACTTTGTCCTCTTAAAGGGTGACAGAAGGCCAATGTTTCTTGGACATTTTCAAACAATTTTCCTGCTCAAAGTTATTAATATTTTTTAAACCTAAAGCCCATTGATCTTCATAATCGTCTTTGAGTTTAATGTCCTTCGATTTGTAAAAATATCGATAACTTTTGACAGAAAATTCGTTCAAAAATTTGGAAAATTAATGCCAAATTATTCCTTAAGGATATCCAAGTATCCTTTATAATTTCGTGCAGACCACACCATTAATTCAACCATTTCCAATTGTCAAATTTGTTAATTAAATTGGGTGATAAAAATTCAAACACAAAATATATGAATATTCAGGGTCATTAAAATTACATTTTACACAGAATTATTATTCTTTAAACATTCGTTATTTATAAATAAATAATTGAAATTGTCTAAACTTCTCAAAACCCTGGAATGAATACATTTTTTCCGATTCTGAACGACTGATTTTTATGATGGAAAATTGATTGTTTATAAATCATCAACAGAAAAATCTCATAATATTCAAAAATTGCAATTGTCAAATTATTTCATCAATCTTCCTTCAAAACTAAACTTTCTAATTTTTTCCCAACTTTTGAGAACGTTTTCTAACGGTTCAACATCGACCCTCAAATTCAGACCTGCAACATTAAAATAATAAAATCATTGTAAAATATCTGGAAACTTGGGATCAAATGAGGCTCAAATGAAAGCTCTGATGTTCGACTACAAAAGTAAAAAAGCGTTTCACTCGAGAAAAAATAGCCGAAGTACTTCGATACCTTCAAATCGAATTCAAGATTCGGAAAATTCATCCCAATTTTTTCAACAGTGACCATTTCCCTCGGAAATTCGAATTTTCAAAAAGTCTCTTCTAACCTCATGAACAGCGAATTGTCTGGTATTCTGAGTAGCGGTATGTAAAGGATGTTTGTGTGTGTATCTGTCCATCATCTCCGGATCTGATACCATATTCTCCTCCACCGTAATCCCGGAGTCGTCGAAAATACATTGCTTTCCAAACAGCGATCGACTCTTGACGTAGACGTATTCAATCTCCATTTTTGTGATCTACTGCGTATTGAATCCCGTATCTAGTATTGAATTCCCCTCCACAGAACGGAAATCTACAAAAAATTTTGCATAATCAGAGTTTCCCACCAACTGCAGTAAAACAGATCGTCTTTAATCGTCCATAGCTCGGTAACGGCAGAGTGGAATTCCCCAATTTTTTTTTCCAATTCGAAGACATTTTTCTATTCTTCCAAACGCGACATGACTCATTCAAATCGCATCGTTTGGTCGGGAGATATTGATGACTGAAAACTCGACTGTTACCGAAGCCCAAAAACCACTCCATCAAAATAGAGTTACTTTGATTAATCCGTTCTGCCCCCTAATTACATTACCTCGTTTGTCCGCGTTTTATACGTTTCCACTCTATCCCCCCGACTTTGCTTTATTTTCACATCACGTAGAGAAGTTCCATAATCTCACCCAAACGGTGGCAATTCAACGTCATTAAAATTAACTGCGTGATACAATTTTATCACTGAAAACCAGTAAAATTAAAGTTACCCATGAGCCGCTTAGGTGCCATTGAATTTTTCAAGAGATACAGTACATTACAGAAACGCTTTATTTGCCGGGTTTATTGTAGCAGAGGAAATTTGCAGGGAAATTGCTGCATCGATTTGCCAGATTAAAAGATTAACCCTTCTTTCCGTTGGAAAAACAGTTGATAACACATGGCTTGAAGTGCCCACCGAATCCTCCGAGTCAGAATTTTCATCGTCACCATTATCTGAATAAGTTATTTTGATGCGTCCCCCGCGTGAGAATGGAACCCCAAGTGTGCAGATCACGAACTAAATCTTGAAATGAGATGAAAAAACGCTGTCCCCTGGAGGTGCTTCAAAATTCCCGGTACAAAGTAAATTAGCCGTTCAGTAGCACTCGACGTGTTCACTTGGAATCGATTAAATCAGAATAGCCCAACATTCCCGTGGGGACACGCACGAGAAAATTTCGTGGAAAATCGTTGCGAATTCGATTAAAAATTGTAGGGCATATTTCTAAGGGAGGTTTATTGAAAATTCTGCACTCTTATTTGTTGTTGTTTTATGGAGAATGTGCGATAGAGAGTACTGTGGAGAAAAAGTCTGTAAAACGCCGTCTTTGTAGGCAACGTTTTCTGTAGGAATTCCTCCACATGAATTTCACGTGTTTTTTCCACCCTATTTTTTTAAGTTTGTGTCGATAAATTTCTGGGAAAAGTATCCCGCTGTAGAATAAGTTGTATAGAAAAATCAAATTCTATTGATTTTTTCTATAAAATATTTTCCATTGTAAATTGACAAAAATTAGATGATCTGCAGCATTCTTCGATCGAATTGGCGAAACACTAATGGCAAGGTCAACAGCTAATTCGATAGAAAATTCTATTGAATTTCTACTGAAGTTTTATTAAAAATTCTGTCGTTTCACTCGTTTCTTTTTATTAAGAATATCCAGTGGAAACTATTTTATAGAAAAAAACAGTAGAATTCCATCTTTCTGTTGAACTTTTTCTATATCAATTCCTCGACATGAATTTCTCAAATTTTTCCACTCTATTCTTCTCCTCTGTTCGTTAAAATCAAGCAAAAACGTTGGGAACATTCAGGCCGCGAAATTTCTATACAAAATATCTCAATAAAATAACTTCTCCCGAGAAATCGAATCCTATTAATCGCCAAGCTGCGGAATCGGGCCAAAACTAATGGAAAGTTCAGTGCAAATCCAATAGAATTTTCTAACGAATTCGCTAGGTTTTTCATACGCCTAGCTCTGAAGAAATATTGAAAAGAAACACTTTCCTATGCAGGTCCCGACCCACGCATTACGACAACTATGTGGACACTCGGTTTATTCATTCTCCCCTCTTTTTCACGCTTGCCCATCCTCACGGTTTCTCTCCCTGATGACGGTTAAAGCCGAGAAATGGCATACATTCATCGAAAAAAAAACGGCTGATGTGCTGCGAAATTACCACGGGCATTTCTGCAAACGTGAAAAGGAAGCTGTCGTCACTCTCTCCATTTAAACGCTCAGTTGGAAGACCCAATGGTGTTTTCATAAGGGGATTTTTCCCACCAGTTCCCACTATTGATCCACTCCATCCTGAGTTTACCTCCACGAACATTCCAAAGCACCTCTCATCAGATTTCTTCGAGAATAAAACATTGAAGCCCGACGACTTTAACGGAGATCACGCGATGTCATCCATAAAATCCATTATTTGGCGCACATCAAAGTGTTCATCCTTATCGAAAGGTGGTTATCCGGAAGTGAGGTCCTCATTTCAAAGTTGGTTAGAACTTTGTGCCTCTGAACACTGTAATACGCCTCGAGGACATCCGCTCCACAAAGATACATTCAACTCTACCCAGCCGTCACCATTGAGCAAACACACGGCTGGCAACGATCCACCAACGTCTTCTATCGGGGATGACATTAAACCACAGCCAGAAACTAATTTCTCACCTATCTCGACCAGCTCACTAGCTCCTTTCATCCATCAATTTCGTGAAGACACATCGACAGGATTGAAGAGAAATCGGTATAGTGATCTACCATACACGACGAAGATGAACGAGTGTTGTTCATTGAGGAAACTGTCTACACCAATTTTCAGACGATTTTTTTGCAGTACTCCAGTCGCTGGGGATGGAGATTCTAGGACGTCAGGGTGCATCGTTCAATTTGAGGAGAAACCTGTCAGAGATTGTTTCGTTCCTGCTGAGGGTAAAAAATCAGAGAAACACTTGCCGTTTTTGACAGCTGTTAACAGCTACAGATTAAGTGGGCCCAACAAATCTGTTGAAATGACTGATTTCTCCGATTCACGTCCGAATATTCAGACCTTCAAGCAACGGCTGAGCAAGTCCCCATGCATCTCCCACTCCGAATGGACGAAAAAATGTGTGCAACCATTTTCACCGAAAGTCCCTCCAAAATCGAAGCGAAAATTTAATGCACTGCAGCCAGCCCGAATCCTACCGATACCTCGCAAGTCCAGTGAATGGAAAACCCAGAAATATAATATTCGAGCGAGAATATCCAAGTGTCCCCCGTCGAAATCGAATAACACGTGTTCGCCAGGGATGGAAAGTACACTGGGTGAGCCAACTCGAATTCCAGTGGTGACCGATATTTCACTGAAGGTGGGACGATCGAAGGTTCAACTGGAGCGAATGCTGGAGCTGAAGGGGAATCTCTGCTGTCATCTTCGGAAATGCCGGAATCTCAAGAATTATGAAATGAAAATGGAGGAGAGTAGAGCAGTCGCCAGGGATAATAAAAAGAAATGATGGATTTTTTTTGCCAAGTTTTTGTGATCAATTGTTTAACACGGAGCATTCATACCTAATGGGTAGAAAAACTTTGGTTTCTGCAATTCTCTGTGAATATAGAATGGGAAATATCACATTTTTGGTTGAATGCTAGTTATGTGAGCTTCATTTCACTGTTACGAGCATCAGAAGGGTCAGAATATATAATAAAAACTTCTGTAATGTCAACGTTTCACACAGATTTCAATAAAAAGCGATTTTTTGGATGCGTTTACTTATATTCTTCAACTCCCTTCACAAGATCAAAGAAGTAATTCAATAAAACTCAGTCGACATGCGTGCGCTATTCTGAGATTAAACTAATCAACATCTTTCAAACAAATCTTCCACAACTGCTATATGTATAAATTGATATCTAATGGATAGGAAAATCATTTTTTTTGCAATTCCTTGTGAATATAGAATAGGAAATATGAAATTTCGAGTTGAATAATAGTGAGATGAGCTTCATTAAACTGTTATGAACATCACATTGGTCACAATATATAATAAAAACTTCTGTAAAGTCAATATTTCACACGAAAGTGAATAAAATGCGATAATTTTAATGTATTTACTATTATTCTCGTTTAATCTTCTTCATAAGAACAATGAAGTAATTCAATAAAACTCTATCTATACGCGTGCACTATTCTGAGATTAAACTAATCCACATCTCCTTTCAAACAGATCTTCGACGATTGCTACCATTACGAGCATCGATCCGTGGCGAAGAGGTCGACTGAACCGCACATCGAGGTGCATGATCGACTCATTAAAGATAAGAGGGTACGTCGAGCCGAGCAACAACGAATCAAGATCCGCCTTAAGAGGGATTTAATTAATAAACGTGGTCCTGCAAACATACAAACAGTACTCAACGACGACAGATGGCCGCAAATGTGGTATTTGGTGAGTCACTAAGAGCCGCAGAGAGAATATCATATGTCGGTTAAGAGCTTTTTGCTAATTAGATCCGTAATTTTAATAGCTTTGAATGGAGAATGTGAAAATGAGTTCATTTTCACTCGTGAATATCTCAATTTTTTAATCCACAAAGCCACTATTTTTAGACAATGAGTTTCTACTTTTAATCGAGGATTAAAAATTTTTGATTGAAGGTGATATTTTTAAACAAGAATATATTGAGTTAGATAAGCTGCGAGATTTTTCAATAAAATTGACTGAAAACCAGTAGAAATCCAAGAGAATTTTCTAGTGAATACGTTTTTCTATGAACTCTTTTCGTGCGTAAACACTTGATTTTCGTGATCAAGGGAATGGAAATTCTGGATTCAGGCAAGAAATATTTGGACAACACTATTTTGCATTGAAGAAACAAGAATTTTAATCCTCTTCATCACTCTTAGAAAAAAAATTTCATGGACACAAGAGAGTGACCTTGATTTTAATTTGGAGAGAAAGCAATAATGAAATTTCAGATTTCACTGCAAATTGAATGAATTTTCTATTTTTAGTAGAAGAAAATTTGAATTTTCACTGTTAAATTACGTTGAATTTTCAATTAATCGAAAACTCAAAATTTTTTATCTAGATGTCCATGACTTTCATCAATTTTTACGATATAATTTATCTAAATTCAAGAATATATTATTCATTATTCAACACTGCTAGAAGAAAATTGTAATTTCATGGACAGTTGACCAGTAATTTTCAAGAGAGTTACATTGAATTCCATTTAAATGGAAAAGGATAATGAAATTTCTGATTTCACTGAAAATTGAGTGAATATCCTCTTTTTTTAGCAGCAGAAAACGTGAATTTACAATTAATCGAAAATTCAAAAATATATTTATTTAGATTTCCATAACGATTATTCATTTTAACTAAATAATTGACCTTTAACTCCCATTTTTCACGGATTAACCCATTAAACTATCAATTTTCACGAAAGAAATTCCTCGAAATATCAATGGAACAACAATGTAATGAAAATTTCCCCGAAAAGTCCCGCAAATTTCGCCTAAAAATTTTTAACACCGCTGAATGATAGTTTAAAATAATAAAATAATGATATTTTCGATAAAGAATCGTGGTCATGGGCTTGACATGAACGTCCAAGGCGCATGGGCAGAAGGAATCACTGGTGATGGTGTGGTTGTGACAATCTTGGACGATGGCCTGGAAAAAGATCACCCGGATCTGTACCGAAATTACGTGAGCAGAATAGCACAAGCCTGAGCTTTAACGGGCTTCCTTTTTTCTATTATCATGAAATACGGCAAGCTTTTCTATTTTTTTTTCGCGTCGATTCAACAGGATCCAGAGGCGAGTTACGATGTGAATAGCCACGACAGTGACCCCATGCCACGGTATGACCTGATAGACAGCAATCGTCATGGCACCAGATGCGCGGGAGAAGTAGCAGCCACCGCAAACAATTCAATTTGTGCTGTTGGTGTCGCATATGGAGCTCTAGTTGGAGGTAAGCCGTGGTGGGAGGAGGCTTTGACTACAGATTTCGTGGAAACCACAATGACAGGAAATTGGGAAAGACGGAATAGAGGAGGAATTCGGGGAATGAAATTCTTCTGAGGAAAGAATGTACTAGTTTCCAGAATTGGAAGGTGTTTCTAATTTGGGGTTTGGGAGGGGGAATTTAAGAATACATTATTTATTATTCATTACTGTTGATGAATTAATGAAATGTTTTGATTGAAAATTCAATGAAATTCAAATGTTCGAGCACCAAAGAGACGAGAATTCCGCAATTTTCTTGAATTTTCAATTTTCAATGACGAAATTCCTTACAATTTCTGCCGAATAAATGTCTCGTTGTTTCTTAGAATGTTCAAAACTATCAGAAAATCGAAAATTAAAAAGGAATTTTTCTGAAGAAAGAATGTATTATTTTCAAGAATTGAAAAGAGGAGTTTTTGATTTGGTCATTCGGGAATTCAAGAATATATTATTTATTATTCATTACTGTTGATGAATTAATGAAATGTTTTGATTGAAAATTCAATGAAATTCAAATGTTCGAGCACCAAAGAGACGAGAATTCCGCAATTTTCTTGAATTTTCAATTTTCAATGACGAAATTCCTTACAATTTCTGCCGAATAAATGTCTCGTTGTTTCTTAGAATGTTCAAAACTATCAGAAAATCGAAAATTAAAAAGGAATTTTTCTGAAGAAAGAATGTATTATTTTCAAGAATTGAAAAGAGGAGTTTTTGATTTGGTCATTCGGGAATTCAAGAATATATTATTTATTATTCATTACTGTTGATGAATTAATGAAATGTTTTGATTGAAAATTCAATGAAATTCAAATGTTCGAGCACCAAAGAGACGAGAATTCCGCAATTTTCTTGAATTTTCAATTTTCAATGACGAAATTCCTTACAATTTCTGCCGAACAAATGTCTCGTTGTTTCTTAGAATGTTCAAAACTATCAGAAAATCGAAAATTAAAAAGGAATTTTTCTGAAGAAAGAATGTATTATTTTCAAGAATTGAAAAGAGGAGTTTTTGATTTGGTCATTCGGGAATTCAAGAATATATTATTTATTATTCATTACTGTTGACAATTACTGTTGACTAGCAATTTTCAGGAAAGTGCCATTGGATTCAATTTAAAGGGAAAAAATAAATGAACAGATTTCACTGGAAATTCAATGAATTTCAAAATTTTTGAGCCGTAATGAGACGATAATTCCCGAACTTACTTGCATTTTCAATGAAAACATGATAATTCAGTTGCAAATTAAATTTCACGTATTTCCAGTGAATTTTCCTGATTCCTAGGAATTTTTATGCAATAGTTGACCTGAAATTTACAATTGCCGTAGATTTCTCTACAAAATTTTCAATTTTCGATCGCGAAATTCCTTGAAATTTCCTCCAAACATTTTCAACAGTTTATATTTATTAAAGATTTCATTATCAATTGAATAATATTCGTAAACAATCAATCCATTTTCAACATTCCCATTTACTCAAATTTGATTTTCATGCTCCATTCCTGTAATCAATTTCAATTTTCTTCAAACTGCCTAGCTAATTTCCTTAAATTGATTCCCCTCACATAAATCATATTCCAATGCTTCTCAGAATGTTCACAAACGATCTTAAAATCGGAAAAATAGGACTTTACGCCTGACGTGACCGAAATCCCTCGAATTCACAGCGATCCAATCTCCTTAAGTAATCCATTGTACCGTCAATGTGCAGGGGTGAGAATGCTGGACGGAGACGTAACAGATGCCGTTGAGGCCAGATCCTTAAGTCACAACTCTCAGTACATAGATATATACAGTGCCTCTTGGGGTCCCGACGACGATGGTAAAACCGTTGATGGTCCCGGTGAACTCGCCACCCGGGCATTCACGGAAGGAATTAACAAGGTATTGTATTAAACTAATTCATCGTTAACGTTAAACCCTATTGTTTTCGTGACACTAGCCCTGCATTCACCCTAATCCACTCTGTAATATATAAAGTTGACCGGAGATGGACAATCCTAAAACGTTGATCATCATTAGAACGGTGAGGAACCTGTTCTAAGCAATCAACTCGGAGTCCAATTATTTTCCTACCGAATAGCTTTCATTTCCATACAAAAGCGAATGGGCGCTTTGCGCCCGTCATTAGATTATATTATTTTATTTTATTTATATTATTTTATTATTTTATTTCCATTTGCGTCTTCACAATTACATTAATTTAATTTCATTCTTTCTTATTCTCATTATGTATATTTTTTTCCGTTCATTCACAAACTACAACATTGAATGAAGAGGAATTATGTTAAATTTAAGTTATGTTATGTTAAAGATCAATCAAAAGTATTTTTTTATGATCAAAACAAAGGCACAAAACAAAAATTATTCCAAATATTATTTGGGTAACAGAAACATCTCTCCATGTGTTTCTGAAAAATTTTAAAAACGGAAATTTTTAGAAAGTTATCGATATTTATACAAATCAAATTAATCTCTTTTGCTGTGCTTTGGGTTAAAAAAATTTTGATAACTTTGAGCAGAAAATTTGTTTGAAAATTTCAAGGAAACGGTGGGCTTCTGTAATCCTTTAATGAGGAAGTTACTGAATGATAAGATGATGTCTTTTTTCGCAATGAGATAATATTCCTTTGAACTCAAGATGATTGAGCGTACCCGGTTATATATTTTTAATATCTGGAGGTTTCCCTCTGCAGAAATTGTCCATTCATTCAATCTGAAAGTCTCTAATTGATGATTCACTGAATCATTTTCTCATCTTCTGACCCGAAAAAACCGATTTCTTGTGGGAAGAAATTCTCCCTTTATCCTGAAATGTTCAAGTCCTGAACACTTCGCGGAAATCTGACATTGTCTGACACATCATCCGGAATTCTTCGCCCAAGAAATGTATCCTCAAGAGCTGAGACATTTGGCGCAAGAAATTACTTTCGCGATATTATGACGATATTACTCTCAGTATAGTGGCAAATAGTCCCGTCACCCGTGTCTCATTCTGTTTTCATCCACCGAGTTTCCCTAATTAAATTCCAAACATCTGCAATTGAAAAATGACTTCACCCACCTCTCGAAGCGGGCAAAAACGCCGTCATGGAGTTAATTTTCCACTTGCAGGAATTTCCCCAGGATCTCCCCCCAAGAACGTCCAATCCCCCAAGAAATGTTTTCCCCCAAGTCACGAAGACAGAGCTCACCAAGAATGAGCCAGACGTATTTGACAATACAAGTAGACACTGCCGTCATATAGCCACCCATTTTCTTACTCAAACAATAGAAAACCCAGGCAAACAGTATTGTGACTCGGCAAAACGTACAGTTTCTTGGTCGCCCTCTCAACAGAGAGCATTTATCTCGGTGTACGTACTCCACTGAATTGTATTGTTTATTGCAAGATAAGGGGCAACACGGAGCATAAGAGAAAACCGGCACACCATCTGTAATCGATAGTATCTTGGCCAGAGTCCCCTTGAAAGATTGAATGCCCGGAGGTCAGGCTATTGGATTTGGTCGCGCTAGGTCACGTGGGAGGAAATTTAATTTACGTTTTTTGAGAGGAGCTGGGAAAATGAAAGGGGATTTGTATTGTAACCGGGTATTTATTAGGTTCGTCTCAGCTGTATCTTTATGGTGGCGCATATTTCGTTGTTGTAAGGGAGAACCCTTTGTTGCGAGATCATAAACGCGGAGTTATGAAGCATGATGACCTTTCTTATTGAGCCTCTCTAGTGAGCCTTCTGCAATTTCATTCTCTCGCACCATTCTCCCAGTTAATTCATCGAGATATAACTTCGTAATTAACCTAGTCTTCGTGGATCATATGCTAATATCGGACGGTTCATTTTTCTATGGCGTTCGCCTTCCGGGAACCGGGGACAATGAAACTCGTCGAACTATCTCGCAACTCTGCTGGGCAGAGGCGTTCAAAGGTGAATATATTTCAGGGAGATAATAACGGCTTTCGCTGGAATTAGTCCGTCTCGGGGATTTTTTTGCGGTTTTTTGATTGCGAGAGGATGCATTGTGTTCGTCAAATCCGAAATTTCTAATTTTTCGAGTTAGAATTACTAGGTTTGGCCTCATGATCGTTGGAGAGAATCAAATTATTGAAGTTTATTATTGGATTTTTCTACTGGTGAAAGATGTTTTCATAATGGACACCAGATGGATGGTCATCAATATTAAATTTCAGTAATATTCAACGTGAATTGAGGTTTAAATGTTCTCATCAAAATATAAAAATAGTCTGATATCTGCAATTTAAATTTTCGACTCATGATGAATTAAGTATTTGATAATATGGGACTGTGAATTGTTCATTAAGTAAATAATTCTAATTTCTTAAAAGGGATTACCAATTGACCAAATAATCGGCAATCTTCCTACATAAATTATCGATTAATAAAATAGTTCAGAATTTGAATATTAAAATCGATGATTACTAAAATAATTAAAAATTCAAGAGTGATGTTAACGGACAGCTTCAGAATTTAACGGTAATTACGATTCATTAATGGGGTTATCCCCGCCGGATGGCAACATCGTAGATTAATAATATTCGTGCAATGTCCATGTTGTTTGCTTCATATTGAAATATCAAATTTATATTTTTTTATAATACAGTTTACAACAGCTTCTTTGCATAAGAATATTTACATAGTTGAAACATTCAAACCAAATTCGAAATAATTGTTAACAACTTTTAAAGGATATTCTTGTAATTCCACGTTTTGTTATTTGGAAAATTCAAACTCAAGATCGAGGTAATTGCATCTTCAGGATTCTGATGTGAATGTTCAGGATGTCAGTTGTTGACATCCTTCAAAGGGATGTCTTCAGAATTCCGCGTTTAGAGAAGACAATAATTTGCATTTTGCAAGATCACTTGTGTTTACTCTGGGGAAACAAGTCTGACGAATGAAACAGTTGATCACTTGTAACGGACGAATAGAATACGGGTATTCCAGTCAGCAATTTACTCAATCTATTTTTGAAAAGGAAAAAAAAACTATAAAGTGCAGCAACAATGCGATGCAATGCGTTCAGTGAATGTCAACGAGAGAATCAAATTATCGAAGTTTATCATTGGAGATGTTTCCACTTCCCTGGGCGGACGAAGGAAATAGCGTAGATCAATAATATTTGCGAAGTATTCATCTCATTTTCTTCACAGTGAAACATCACAGAAGTTTTTTATTTATTTATTGTTTTGGAATTGGAAACTGAAGAAGGAAAGTTGTTGGCAATAGGTTTCAAAACAGCTTCTTTTTATAAAAATATTGACAAAGGGATATCTTTAGATTTCCGCGTTTAGAGATGACAAAAGTTTTGATGTTGCAAAAATACTCCTGTTCATATGGAGGAAACGAGTCTGACTAATAAAACAGTTCATCACTTGTAACGGATGAGTAGAATACGAGCATTCCAGTCAGCAATTTACTCAACCTATTTTTGAAAAGGAAAAAAAAACTATAAAGTGCAGCAACAATGCGATGCAATGCGTTCGGTAAATGTGAAGGATAGAATCAAATTATCGAAGTTTATTATTGGATTTTTCTACTTTTGAAAGATGTTTCCACTTCAACGGACACCAGACAGAAACATTGTAGATTAATAATATTCGTGGAGTGTCACAGTTATTTTCTTCATATTGAAACTTCATAGTTATTTTTTTATTATGTAAGAGTTCAGGCCGAAGAGGGGGGGGGGAGTTTTTTAAACATAAAAATAAAAATCATTTTCCAAAAATTTGAAACATGCCTGACCAATAAAACAGTTGATCACTTGTTTCGGATGAGTAGAATACGAGCATTCCAGTCAGCAATTTACTCAATCTATTTTTGAAAAGGAAAAAAACTGTAAAATGCAGCAACAATGCAATGCGTTCGGTGAGTGTGAAGGATAGAATCAAATTATCGGAGTTTATTATTGGATTTTTCTGCTTTTGGAAGATGTTTCGACTTCAATGGACACCAGACGAAAACATCGTAGATTAATAATATTCGGGGAATCTCCATGTTATTTGCTTCATATTGAAATTCTATAGCTGTTTCGTTCCATTGATTTGCAATTGAAAATTGAATGGAGAGAAAATCGTTGAAACAGACGAGACAATCCCACTCCTTGCCTTGCGTTACGCATTTTCAAGATGTCAACAAATTTCAAAGGGATATTTTTGAAGTTCCACGTTTAGACACGAGAAAACACCAAAACCTCAGCCGCAGGAATTTCCCTGTATTTGTGAAAATATTCATGTTTACACTGAGAAAATAAGTCTGACAAATAATACAGTTGATCACTTGTAACGAATAAATGAAACACAAGCTCTCGAGTCAGGAAATCACCCAATCTATATTAAAAAATTCAAACCCCACAGAGCGCAGTCTGCGATGCGTTCAGCCCGCGATAATTTATTAATTTCCAATGTCAGAGGACGCAGGACGGAAACATGAGCCCAGCTATTTTCCATTACCGCATCCAATATTTATTGTAACTCTGAGGGTTGAATCACGGTTGATAGCTGGTGTGGCTAAACATTAAATTTCAATTGAAAAAAAAGGTAAAAGGCTTTTCAGTTCGAGTGAAAGTTAATAATTCAGCATATAGACTTTTATCGGCTTCCAATTTGGAGACTCAACAACCGGTGGCAGGTGAAAATTGGATTACCCATTAAATTTTCTCCCAAATTTTCCATTCAAATCCGGTAATTAATGAAACAGAAAGTTGTTGAATAATTAATTTCTTCATAGTTATTAACTTTCCCTCCTGATTCCATTATTATTGGTGGTGAGGGTTGCATGTGGATTAATTATTACCAACATTTTTTATCGGTGAAAGAATAGTGATCTGTCAGTCAAGCAATTGTTTCACAACCGATTTTTCATTGCCTCTGAATGGAAATTTTTTCATCACTCAAATTTAAGTTTTTGTTTTTGTTTTGGGGTAACTAAATATAGTATAAAAAGTATGAATATGTAATTTCCCTTTTTCTTCATTTCTTCCGAAATTACCTGATAAGGGACCAATCGAATTTCATGATTTTTTTCATGAATATAGAGTTTACTAAGCTCTATTCATTGACACCAATTAAAATTCAATTTTTCATACAGATTCGAAAAAATTGATATTTTTCCAAAAGTCGATTTATCAACGATCACTGATGATGAATAGATAGAACGAAATAATACGCAATATTATGATGACATTTCAATTGATGATAGTACTATGACAAGAATAAATAGACGAAGAGAATAGTAAAATAAGAATCCTGTTTACTAAAAATGAAAGAAACGTGAAATTGTTTTATATCGAAATGTCTCGAAACTGCATAACCGCTAATCCTCAATTCTGATTGGTCAATGAGTCACGTGAAATAGTCGCTGAAAAAAATCCCCAGTATTTTCAAATTCTTCAAATGCCAAAAATTTTTTCTGTCATATTTTTCATTTTTTCATGTGTGAAGTTTATCTTTATATCAAAACATATCTAAATTGCCTAATTGTTGACCATGAGAAAAAAATATTGAATTTCTAAATTTTTTCAACTCACAAATTATTCGTCACTTCCCAAATTTTAATTTTTTCATATTTATCATGATCAATTTCGTTTCTCAGATTTTCATACATAAATTCTAAACTCTACAAAATTCATGAAAATTCTTCGCTTTCCCAAATAATTCGAGAAAAATCATTGAAGATCTACGGTTATCTGAAAAACTGAAATTTTCCGAAGAATTCAAGAAATTCTTTCAGTTTTCTAGGAAATCAATTCATAACCCTCCCCTCATTTTTCAACAATTACAGATTTTAATCAGATTATTTTAAAAAGAAAAAAAAAGAATTAATCGAAGATTAAAAATTATTCATTGAATTTTCACTCTTCATTCTCTTAATTCTCGTTGGCATTATCAATATTCATAAAACATCTATAAATTCGATTTCTTCATTTTCACAATGAATAGATAAGCGCGCCCACGTCTGGTTAAAAAAAAACCCATTATCAGCAACAATAACTACACTCATTTATAAAAGAATGTAATTATCCGCTTGTTTTCCACGTGTACCAAAGATTTCAGCCAAAAAAACGTTAACACTGCAGATTGCACCTCGATTGTCACTAACAACTCGTCATTTCCTATTTAAAGGGCCGCAAAGGTAAAGGATCAATATTTGTCTGGGCATCAGGTAACGGTGGTAGAGACCAGGACAATTGCAACTGTGATGGTTACACAAATAGTATATGGACACTATCAATAAGTAGTGCAACTGAAAATGGTTTAGTGCCGTGGTACAGTGAGGCATGTTCGTCAACACTAGCAACAACATATAGTTCTGGCTCAACTGGTGAGAGGCAGGTTGTCACAACTGATCTACATCATCACTGTACCAGTAGTCACACGGGAACTTCAGCTTCTGCTCCACTCGCCGCTGGTATTTGTGCACTAGCCCTCGAGGCTAATAAAGAGCTTACATGGCGTGACATGCAACACATTGTTGTTAGAACCGCAAAACCAGCAAACTTGAAGGCACCAGATTGGGTTACCAATGGTGTCGGACGAAATGGTGAGTCAATTAACATATTTCAGTTACTTCGGTGGACCTTCGGGCGGTTATTGGAAAATCGAAAGCGTCATCGATGTGGTTTAATTCGTGTGGTCCAGGGATTTTGCATTTAGGTTTCGTACGTTAAACATCGGGGGGAACTCTCGCCATGATTCGAAATGATATTGCACTGAGAGAAGAAATTAGTTTTGCCAAAAAACTATATGTTCCTCTGAAGAGATCTTTTGGATCAATTTGCTTGTGGACAAAAAGAAATTGTTCTTGTGAGACATTTATTTGTCTTTCGGGTAAATACATTCGTTCCACAGGAAATTATATGTAGTATACACTCAATTTTTTTTTGCAAAAGTTACTTTAGAATATATTTACACATTGACAACTTAACGACACTGAATTATTTTTTCAATGTTTTTTAGATTGTTAGAGTCATTAATATTGTTTGTATTGTCACTTGAATTTCGTTGTACGCTTAAGGTAGTCCTGTATTGTTTGTTGCCCTCCTGCGCAGACCCTTGAGTCCAAGTACAAGGAATTTCTCCGTTGTTTTACGACCGGAAGGGTCGACATTTCGTCTCGACAGTTGAGGAAACTGTAATAAAACAGAAAAAATGTAAACGTGATTTTATGAGAATTTTGAGGATTATCGGACGTACGTTCTGACATTTACGATTATTTACGGGTCTGCAATGGCAACGGAGAAGTTTCTTCGTCTGCCCTTTTCTGTGACGTCCGAACAATATGCTCATCTTGGTCTTGTTTCAAAGCTCTGTAACAATAACTGGGGTTTAAGCACCGAATTTATTTGATTTCCCTCGGCCAATCTCGAGGTAGTGACGATGACAAATGCTCCGCTATGCTCCCATTCTCCTCTAATCATTCACGGGAACCAATCAATTTCTGAATATTATGGTGGAATTCACCGTGAACTTTATCACTTCACTTTTCATGGAAATTTAAATACAAGTGCCAAATGCTGTTGAAAAAACAAAAACAAATTAATCGATCATGAGAAAAATAGGGCTGTAGCATTGTACATCTCCACTCTTTTGTTGCAGTCAGTCACAGTTTCGGCTACGGTCTAATGGATGCCACCGCAATGGTACGACTTGCCAAAAAATGGCGGACTGTACCAGAGCAGCACCACTGCGAAGTGTCTGCCCCGCACATGAACAGGTTTGCTGTCAATTTGACAAAATATATTTCCATTCTCTTCACTCATCGTCATATTATCGACGTGAGCGGCAGAGTACACTGTTAGAAAAAAATGAAATTTCGTGGACTTTAGTTGGCTATTAATTTTCATCACGCTGTGACGAAAAGTGAACTTTTCGGCACGCTCCGCGTGCCTAAAAGTCCAGTTTTTGCCACATTGTGATGAAAAATATTGTTCGTAACTCATGAAAAAATGTTTTTTAGCTCGTGGGATTCGCTTTCGGCTCGTGATATAAACCTCCCACTCGCCAAAAAACACTTTTTTGCACTCGTTACGAAATATACTATTTCATCACGCTGTGACGAAAAGTGAACTTTTCGGCACGCTCCGCGTGCCTAAAAGTCCAATTTCTGCCACATTGTGATGAAAAATATTGTTCGTAACTCGTGAAAAAATGTTTTTTAGCTCGTGGGACTATATCACTCGCCTTCGGCTCATGATATAAACCTCCCACTCGCCAAAAAACACTTTTTTGCACTCGTCACGAAATATACTATTTCAGGACAGGGACTCCAAGCGCTTCAAAATTATATTTCCTGATAGCTTCGTTGCAAACAAATGAGGGTGTCAAGTTTTGCAGGTTAAAAAATTCCGAGCGCTTGCGCGAGGGATTTTTCTGCAAAACTTGGCACGATGGTTTGTTTGCAGGGGAGCTTGAGGGAAATACCCGATTAATTTTGAATCTCGAGGGGTATTTGTCGGATTATTTTTCCCAATCGGATTTTGGCCAAACAGAGTGCAGTGGACAACAGCAGGAGGTGAATTGGGGAAGATTTGAACAAATTATGTTAATAGAATAACCCGATTTCCATAGACTGTCAAATATAAGATTCTATCTGAAATGAGCCGAAAAAATGAAGACCTACTGCGAAATATTCAAAAGCTAGGAGGAAATATCCGAAATAAAACTGTCGGGTAGCCTAAAATACTGCGCTCTGATTGGTCGAAATCCGATTGGGAAAAATAATCAATAAAAATTACGTATCTTTTCCGTAATTCCGGAGCGAAATGTGGTTATAGGAAATTTTACGGAACCGTCACGGAATTTTTCCAGAGCGTTCGGTAATTTTTATCTGAATCTCCTGTGAAAAATTACGATACCGTCACTTAAATTTTCTGAGTCGATTCCGTAATCGGTGAGTGAATTGTGAGTTTCGTAATTTTTACTGAACATTTCTCTCCGTGCAGTGGTAATTAAATTCGTTGAAAATTTTAAACAAGTGTAGTCCGACGTTTCCTAAAATCCAGGCTATTGAATCTTCATTCGTTTACAGACAAATTCCATCCAGGAGCCAATTGGTATTGGAGCTGCACGTGAAGGAGTGCAGTGTAGTCAATTTCCTGGAGCATGTGCAAGTAAGAATCTTCCACTGCTTTAAAGACGTGGATTAGTGATATGAATGGGGAGTAATACTGATCATTTTGGCTTTTAATTCCCTCTCAAGGCGAAAATTACGCTGTCGACGACTAGACGGGGAGATCTTGAAATTACCCTGACGTCACCTCAGGGCACTAAAAGTACGTTACTGGCGAAGCGACCGCACGATGTTGCAAAGACGGGTTTCGAACGGTGGCCATTCATGTCAGTGCATACTTGGGGGGAGCGACCGCATGGCACATGGAAGTTGGAAATTCACAATGAGGGTCGATATTTTGGTGAGTGCTTCCTCCATTTCAGTCCTCTACTTTTTTTTCAGATGTCTAGTGGAGAATTTGGTTTTTATCATTGAAGATACCGTTCGGTACGCTGATAGACGGATTCATTTATTCCAAACGAGATTCGTTAACTATTAACGAATGGGACAGTTGAATATGACCAAACGAATATTCGTTAATAGTTAACGAATGGGTCACTTGAAAAGTGAAAATCGAGTCAAACAAGGCTTCTCAAATCCATATTTGTTAACTATTAACGAATGAACATTTGGTGAGACCGAATCGACCCTTGTCTCCAATCAAATCCATTGGTTAACAATAACTAATCCTTTCTATCAGTGTATTGGAGAATTTGAAGTCGGTCGAATTCGCAGTCGAATTAAACTTCCAACAATTGAGGAATATTCCTGTGAAATCCGTCCGAAAATATGGGGATTTTCGGAGGTTTCATGATTATGAGTCAATGTTATAAGCAGGAACAACATTAACTCCGTTCAATAGATCAAATTTATCAGATAAAATTACTCCGTCCCAGGAGATGAAGACGATGTTCATCGGTTTCAATGTCAGACGTAGAATTCCTTTTTCAGATTTATATTTTTTTAGGAGAGCGGCATTGAGTTTGATTTAACTTAAAACAACTATGAAATTTTCGATTTACTGAATATTCAAGAATGTATTTACCGGAATTCGTCTGATTAACATTTTTTTTTTGGAATAATTGAACTAAAATTTACAGTTTCTATTGATTTTTTCATCAAATTTTGAACTTTCAATGACCAAATTCCTTGAAATTACAATGGAGCTATAACATGTTGTAAATTTGTAACAGTGGTCTTTGGTAAGACGTCGAAGTGCAAAATCCTCGAAATTTAAATCAAATTATCTAGCAAATATTTTAAATTTCTCTGAAAATTCAGGAAATTTTGAAATTTTTGAGCAGCAAAATGACGAGAAATTTTCCAGTGCCCTTGAATTTTCAAACAAAACATTCAGATTTAGCACCAAATTGCCCTAAGTCAATTTCAATTGACTGAAAATGCAAAAATATATCTACCTACATTTTCTTGACATTTTCCTACCATTCATTTTTTGGAATAATTGAGCTAAAATTGGCAGTTTCTATCTTTATTCCATAAAAATCATCCGAATTCACAGCAAATTCTCAGAAAATACATGAATATTCACGTGAAAATATTCCAAAAATACAAAGAACCAGCAATGAAGAAGTTTCCCTCCAACTTCTTCATTATGAATCGATTTCACAAGCGACATAAACGTTAAATCCCTCTAATTGATGGAACTCATCAGATCCATCAGCACCCAGGAATGGAGAACGATATTCATTGGCTTCAAAAGTCAGACGTAGAATCCCTCTCAGGAAATTCAAAATGTTTAATTAATGCCGATCAATAGTTCAACTAATTACCAATTCCACCCTCATCCACTTTGATTCACTAACAACTTCACTCAAAAATAAATAAAGAAAAACTACGATTCGATCCCATCACGATAAACTTCCCTGAACTAACATCATTAATTACGCAGAATAACAGAGGATAATAGATTATAATAATATCACCCATGACTACGTATCGTGTTGCGGATAGTTAGGTACAGGTTTTGAACACAGACGAGCGTGGAACTCCGAGAAAAGCCCAGTTTCGGTCAGTGATTAACTTTCCCAAGTTTGGGATAATAGAAACAGGCACAAGTGAAATCCCAGGGACGCACTATAATGCATCGCTTCGAACAGTTTTCGTTTTGTTGTTCCTGTGTGATAGAGTCTGTCATCGTTCGTTGTTCCAATTAGTGCATTGAAAAAATGAAAATGCATCGTGCACTCGGAGAAATGATGGATCTCAACGAAATAAAACTTTTGATTTGAAATTTTTCTCTCCATTTCAAATATTTTCGTTGGAGTGGAGAGAAAAATTAAACTCGTGTATTTATTTCAGTAAAAGTGAGTTGATTGAAGGGAATCATTACTTCGTTTAATTCAAATCCAGGATTATTCACCCAATTGCTAATATCGAGATGTCACAAGTGCACTGTCGCCTCAATAAATCCGAGTTTTTATGATCCATCACAAAGGTGTTGAGACGTGAACGGCTTCATTGCAAAATATCCCACACCCCCTCGTATATCAAAGAAACTGTCACTATTCACACCGATATTAAACTAGGAAAATCATCCTTCGACTGCCAAGAAATCACTCTCACAAGCTCATTAATTTGTTCTTCTGACATTCAAGAAAAAAATTAGAAAAATCGCAAAAATTTTCAAGAAAAAAATTTATCAATCAAGTCGACGAATTTGATTCGATACGATTAAAACTGGATTATGCCCCAAAAAAATGGTGAATTCAAGTAAAATAAAGCGTTTCATTTCAAATTTTTCGATTCATTTCAATGTTTTGTTCAATCAAAATGAACTGCTGAAATGAAATCACTGGTTCATTAAACTCAAATCAAGGCTTATTCACTCAATTGCTAATATTGAGATGTCACAAGTGTGCTGTCGCTCCAATAAAACCGAGTTTTTATGGCCCATCAGAACGCTATTGAGACGTAAAATCCCTCACTGCGAGATATGGGGTATAAACCCTCCCATTTGATTTTTTTCTCCAACTCAGCAATATAACATCTTCCTCGGATATTAATGAACTCATATAATTATCTCAATCAAAATGAGTTGATTACACGAAATAAGTAATTTGTCCAATGCAACCGAAGCTATTAGGATTGTTCATCCTCTCGTTAACATCGGGACGTCAACGGTGTGACGTCCTTTCAACGATTCCGAGTTTTTATGATCCATCACAAAGATGTCGAGCCACAAAAGGCTTCACTGCGAACTACCCATACCGTGGTGGCACTCGTTTTCGAATGGTTAAGGGGCACCCACCCATCAATATCGGATTATCCGTGTTTTTCCCGTCAAATGTGAAATATTACCCTTTAGTAGTCACTTCGGATGTTTTTCCGACAGCTGGACACTTGATTTTTATTGAAAAAGTTGGGAATTAGATGAATACACACAATATATATGAATGCACAGGATAATTCATCCAGAAATAACAGCATTTACAGAGGAAAACAATGAAAATGGACTTCACTGCACTGAGAGAAAAAATTATTTTAGACAAAAAAGGTTCACTCGATATTTTCTCCTATCAAAGAAATCATCTTTATCAAAAGTAATTGTTTCCCTCAGTTGAATATTCATTACCGCGAAATAATGCCACTCCGGTACCGCATCGTATCCCAAACAAACTTTCCCAACTCAAAACGCCATAGAATTACCAAAAAAAAAATCGTCCAACTGCCTCGAAACCACTTCCATAAACTCATAAAACTGTTCCACCCGGAAACCCTGAAATTCCCACAGGTCGTGCAACCCTCCACGAGTGGGCCCTGATATTCTACGGTACAGCAACAGTGCCCGACCGTTCCGAATACGCATTATACAGTCCAGCAAGTGCAAATCCCCCGAAAAAGCCATTCATCAAGTTGCGCGAATCGAATTATTCAAAAAATGCACTCAATCCATTTGCCACAAAAGGAAAGCAAAATAAATCAGTTAAGCCCGGCAGTGGTATGAGTCAACCATACGTGACGGGTGTACAGAGTCAGTCGGCGAAAAAAAGTAAAGCAAGGGGTCAGCACAAGAATGGCAAATCGGCCAATAGACCAACCGCACGTCCAACTGTACAGACTCTCCGGGGATTGAATGCCGGACGTGTATCCGGCATCACACTGAGACCGAGGGGCCGCACTACACCGAGGCCAATTCTTGAAACTACACTTAGAAGTACTACCACCAGGACAATGACTAAATCACCGAAGCAACGGATCATCGATAGTGCGACAGTGTCACCGATGCAACGAGGACTCATTCTCATGGAGCCACCGTCCAAGGCGTCGACGAACAAAGTGCCCGTTGTCTTTCAACAGTACCCGAAAATCCAGCAGCTCTATCCACTCTATCCGATTTATGCGGGTGCCAGAGGTGCCGATCCACCCGCCACGAGGGCCAAGGGGCTCGATCTACTCCAGGATCAACAGTTTGACTCGAGAAATCTGCAGATCACTGACAAGGGTATTGGGATGCTTTAACTATAACTCTCTGCACGAGTTTTTTTCGCTGGATTCAGTATTTTTTGCGATAGATTTTGTAGATTTTTTTTCAGCGAGGCTTATTTTAGTTTTGTACTGTTATTTATGATTTATTCGATGTGATGAAGGCTTTCACAGTGTTTTTGGTTTTGTTTATTTGTACTGTAGTGCAATGAGTGATTATGAGTTTTTTCGGTATGCGGTTATTATTGATGTGGAATGAAAACGAGTTATTATCAGATTTTATGTGGATTTTTGGCAGGAAAATGGTGAGAATGATGGAGCGAAATGAGGGAAGCAAAATGTGAAATCCTCGCATATTTATAGGATTTCATGCGATTTTAGTTGATAAAATAATTATAATCAGATGGGAATGTTCGCGGAACAAATGAATTTCTTATATTTACATCGAATCATCCAAATGTTTTCAATCCAAACTGTTTCCACATTCGTTCGGAATATTTCGGGAATCACGGAGTGTCTTATTGATAATTATTCTGTATATTAATATCCGTGGGGAGTGACTCCAAACTCGGATCTCCGAGGAAAAATCGTCGGGTTTTGCGGCTGCTGTCTGAAAATCTCAGCACCCAACAATATCCCCTGTTTTTTTTTATACACACTCTCCTGTTCCGCGTTTAATCCCGTAGCCCAGCGTCGCTGTTCTTTCTCTCGCTTTCACGGTGTTTTTACGTTCAACCTTTTTTCCTCGCCAACAGTCGATTTTACGAGCTGAGTTGAAGATGAATCGTTTCCACGGGTGAAATTTAGCAGATCCTCAGTTCCATTCTATCGTAATTTTTTCTGAAAACCTTACGATTTATGTATACTGTAGTGCGAAGAGTGACAATGCGCGGTTTCTTTATGACATCGTTATTATTTGTGTGGAATGTCATGAAACCGAGTTGTTATCCGATATGATGTGGAATTTCCATTGGGAATATATTGTTAGCTCATTACCAGTGGTGATTAAAATGATGAAACGTTCGTTAGGAAAACACAATAATCGTGAAATCCTCGCGTATTTATATGTTTTCGCGCGATTTTAGTCAATAAAGCAATTATATTCGGACGGGAATGTTCGCGGTGCAAATGAATTTCTGATATTTACATCGAATCATCCAAATTTCCACTGTTTCCACATTCGTGCGGAATATTTCGGGAATCACGGAGTGTCTTATTGATAATTATTCTGTATATTAATATCCGTGGGGAGTGACTCCAAACTTGGATCTCCGAGGAAAAATCGTCGGGTGGTGCTGCTAGGCAGTCTGAAAATCTCAGCACCCAACAATATACCCTGTTTTTTTTTATACACACTCTCCTGTTCCGCGTTTAATCCCGTAGCCCAGCGTCGCTGTTCTTTCTCTCGCTTTCACGGTGTTTTTACGTTCAACCTTTTTTCCTCGCCAACAGTCGATTTTACGAGCTGAGTTGAAGATGAATCGTTTCCACGGGTGAAATTTAGCAGATCCTCAGTTCCATTCTATCGTAATTTTTTATGAAAACCTTACGATTTATGTATACTGTAGTGCGAAGAGTGACAATGCGCGGTTTCTTTATGACATCGTTATTATTTGTGTGGAATGTCATGAAACCGAGTTGTTATCCGATATGATGTGGAATTTCCATTGGGAATATATTGTTAGCTCATTACCAGTGGTGATTAAAATGATGAAACGTTCGTTAGGAAAACACAATAATCGTGAAATCCTCGCGTATTTATATGTTTTCGCGCGATTTTAGTCAATAAAGCAATTATATTCGGACGGGAATGTTCGCGGTGCAAATGAATTTCTGATATTTACATCGAATCATCCAAATTTCCACTGTTTCCACATTCGTGCGGAATATTTCGGGAATCACGGAGTGTCTTATTGATAATTATTCTGTATATTAATATCCGTGGGGAGTGACTCCAAACTTGGATCTCCGAGGAAAAATCGTCGGGTGGTGCTGCTAGGCAGTCTGAAAATCTCAGCACCCAACAATATACCCTGTTTTTTTTTATACACACTCTCCTGTTCCGCGTTTAATCCCGTAGCCCAGCGTCGCTGTTCTTTCTCTCGCTTTCACGGTGTTTTTACGTTCAACCTTTTTTCCTCGCCAACAGTCGATTTTATGAGCTGAGTTGAAGATGAATCGTTTCCACCGGTGAAATTTAGCAGATCCTCAGTTCCATTCTATCGTAATTTTTTATGAAAACCTTACGATTTATGTATACTGTAGTGCGAAGAGTGACAATGCGCGGTTTCTTTATGACATCGTTATTATTTGTGTGGAATGTCATGAAACCGAGTTGTTATCCGATATGATGTGGAATTTCCATTGGGAATATATTGTTAGCTCATTACCAGTGGTGATTAAAATGATGAAACGTTCGTTAGGAAAACACAATAATCGTGAAATCCTCGCGTATTTATATGTTTTCGCGCGATTTTAGTCAATAAAGCAATTATATTCGGACGGGAATGTTCGCGGTGCAAATGAATTTCTGATATTTACATCGAATCATCCAAATTTCCACTGTTTCCACATTCGTGCGGAATATTTCGGGAATCACGGAGTGTCTTATTGATAATTATTCTGTATATTAATATCTGTGGGGAGTGACTCCAAACTCGGATCTCCGAGGAAAAATCGTCGGGTGGTGCTGCTAGGCAGTCTGAAAATCTCAGCACCCAACAATATACCGTTTTTTTTTGTACACACTCTCCTGTTCCACGTTTAACCCCACAACCCAGCGTCGCTAAGTTTTTTCTTTCGTTTTCACGTGTTTTTTCACGTTTACCTTTTTTTTCTCACCAACATGCTGTGGTACACTCAGCAGAGCAACGAGGGTCGAGTAAAATTTCCCCGCCGACGTCGTGACGCTTTATTAATTTCCCGGACGCTGGCGCCAACGTATCCCAGACCCCCCTTGATGCAGGGGAAAAAAAAATTCTCGTACATCCCGTTACGATAAAAAATGAATTCGGGGAAAACAATCTTGCAGAATCTTTCATAAATCGTTTAAACTACTTATTGCAGTTGCTTGTTTATTTTGAAGGTTTAATATGTATCGGACGGGCTTCCTGGGATGTTTGCTGAATGTAGCGCAGCACAATGTACACCTGCTATATTTTTATTTGCGTGGGTAGGCAGGGAGTATTGTTATTGGAAGGAGCGAATAGCTTCTGTAAACGTTAAATATATGTTTTAGTTCGTGTAGTGTAATAACACTTGGGACCCGGTTGGATACGGAGAATTTCACGTTCTAATTCCGGGTTAAATTTACGAAATGAGTTTTCAAGTGAATTGTCAAATAAAAATTTCAACGGTGTGTAAATTTCAGTTAAGCGGGCAGTTGAGTTGGAATTCGAGAATTATGGAGGAAATTATTGTTATAAGTATGTTAACTCGTCTGTAAACTTGATTAGCGTGTGGGTAATGGATGTTACGTGAGTGCAGACCTGTCGAGGTGACGTGACTACTGTGTTTATCTTAGTTATTATTGTTATTCACCTTGTCGTGGTTTTTGGTTCTTTTTTTGAGATTTTGTTACTGAAGGGCTTAGGCATGTAGTTATTACTAGACATAGAGGATGAATTATTTCTGAAATTGACAATATGTTTCTTAGAAATGGATTTTCTTATGCTTATTGTCTGAGAAGTTGACGATCAATTGAGGAGAGGCACTTCATTCGTATTATTTATTAAGTATTGATGTCTTGATATTTTTTATTTCTCACTTTTTGTCGATTAATGTTGGGAATTTTACACTATATATCATTAGCATGCTCACGACGGAAGAAATACCGTAAATTGAGAATAGTTCTCAGTCGATTTTACGTAGATTTTCATTTCACTCGATCAATATTCCATTTACAAATCGACTTTTCCCAGTTTAGAATGCAATTCCCATGTATTTCCAATCAATGTTTGAACTGAGAACAATATTCACTATTTTTTTCTCGATGTCACCACCTGAAAATGCATTTTGGTAGTCCTCCAATCTAAACCGAGAATCGTGGAAGAGGGGTCTCTTCCACGATTCCCTAACAAGATAACTCACGGAAAGTTGATCGAGTACTCATTATCATGGCTTTTTGCCTCTAGTTTTTGAAGATTTATCGCTGAAATTCTTATGCATGTAATTGTGTTTCAGAGTAATTCTCTTTATCAACTAAATTGATGATGAATTAAAGGGAGAGACTTTCTTCGTGCTATTTTTTACGTAAAGTTAATAAATAAGTCGATTCATGTTGATGATTCTACACTAGGCATCATCACCATGCTCACGAAGGAAGAAAAATCCTTAAATCGAGAATATAATACTCGGTCGATTTTACTTACATTCTCATTTCACTCGATTAATATTCCATTTACAAATCGACTTTTCCCAATTTAGAATGCAATTCCCATGTATTTCTAATAAATGTTCAATCTGAGAACAATATTCACTATTTTTTTTCTCAATGTCACCCCCTGGAAAATTCATTTAGTGAGGAATTTAGTCACCCGCTGCTAAATTCTTATGCATGTCATTGCTTTTGAGAGTAATTCTCTTTATCAACGAAATTAATGATAAATTAAAGGGAGAGACTTTGTTCGTATTATTTTTTAAGTAAAGTTAATAAATAAGTTTTGTTGATTCATCAGCATGCTCACGAAAGAAGAAAAATCCTTACATCGAGAATATATTTCTCAGTTGATTTCACTTACATTCTCATTTCACTCGATCAATATTCCATTTACAAATCGACTTTTCCCAATTTAGAATGCAATTCCCACGTATTTCTAATCAATGTTTAAACTGAGAACAATATTCACTATTTTTTTCTCAATGTCACCTCCTGCAAATGCATTTTGGTATTCCTCCAATGTAAACCAAGCACCCTCCACCTCTCTCCCACGATTCCCGAGTAAGACAATCCACGCAAAGTTGATAGAGCACTCGCTATAACAGTATTACAATACGAGACGAGAGGCGCCAGGTTCCTCGAGCGTGAATCGCCCTCACTTCGCCCCGTATTTGGTTTACAGCTTGGTTACTCACTAGTAATTCATTTCATGTGAGAGTACCTCACATGTGCCACCAAATTTGCCGGTGTCATCTTGTCTCACTCCAGCAATTCCCCAGCGTGAAACTCCGGCTCTGAATTAATAAATCTCTTTCATTCCAGGCACCCTCGAGAACTGGCAGCTGATATTCTATGGCACCGAGACATCAATCGAATTCGACGACGAGTTGGACAAGGACAAGCCAAGTCCGGCTATTTCTCCCGACGTCAATCAGGACAATTCAGCGAGTGATGGTCATCAAAATGTCATTGACACTGAGGGTGATCCACGGCTTGGCAGACAACAGGTGGATCTCATATCCCATCCCGAAATTCAGAAGCCAACGACGGAGAATGGAACGAGCGCTTCGTGCCGGAATTTCGATTCTCACGGGTGCCTAGGTGGGTGCCTCCTCATTCTCCTTCTTCTCCAAACAATAACTTGGGAATCAAGATGAAGTGCGTCAATTATCGGCGCCTGAGGTGCATTACGATTTTCATGACGTATCTTTTATTTCATTTCAATTCTTCACTCTCCCCGTGCTGATCGAAAAAATTCATTCTATTGAGATGTCTTTTGCTTGGAGCGAGTATTCCACAGGTTGATGGCAGCATCTTGCTTGTAAATTGTAAGGAGACATACGGTGGGAAATCGGTTATTCAAGGGCACAGGAATTAGGAAACTACGGTAATCAATTTTTGAACAGTGAGCGTTTGAATCAATGATGTGGAGAAATATTCAGTAACAATTATGGACCTCACAATTCACTCACCGATAACGGAATCGACTCAGAAAATTTAAGAGAGGGTATCGTAATTTTTCACAGGAAATTCAGATAAAAATTACCGAACGCTCTGGAAAAATTCCGTGAAAGTTCCGTAAAATTTCCTACAATCACATTTCGCTCCGGAATTACGGAAAAGATACGTAATTTTTATTGATTATTTTTCCCAATCGCATTTCGACCAATCAGAGCGCAGTATTTTAGGCTACTCCCCAGTTTTATTTCGGATATTTCCTCCTAGCTTTTGAATATTTCGCAGTAGTTCTTCATTTTTTCGCCTCATTTCAGATAGAATCTTATATTTGACAGTCTATGGAAATCGGGTTATTCCATTAACATAATTTGTTCAAATCTTCCCCAATTCACCTCCTGATGTTGTCCACTGCACTCTGCTTGGCCAAAACCCGATTGGGAAAAATAATCCAACAAATACCCCTCGAGATTCAAAATTAATCGGGTATTTCCCTCAACCTTCTCTGCAATCAAACCATCGTGCCAAGTTGTGCTGAAAAAACCCTCGCGCAAGCGCTCGGGATTTTTTAACCTGCAAAACTTGACACCCTCATTAGTTTGCTACGAAGCTATCGGGAAATACCCGATAATTTTGAAGCTCTTGGGGTATTACTTCTGAATATTACTCTCTGTGTGCCTCCATGGGTGGAAATGGCAATGTCGTCATAATAGGGGTCTTGTATGGAGTTCAGTTTTCCCTAATTTTCTTAGTCACCCATCTATAGCTAATCCCATAGATAGCTTAGTCACCCATAGATAGCTAAGCGAAAAAAATTATGGAGAAATATTGCCTAGATATTCTATAATTAATATACATAGATATAATGAAAGTCAGTGTAGGTTGTCTGTGCGTGCCGCCATCGGAGCACGTCAAAAAAACTTCGTTAAAAAAACCTGGTTAAATTCAACTTGGGAAAATGAACTTTTGTCAAATTGAAGTTTCGTCAATAAAACCTTCCGGTTATCTTGTCTTTTGTAAGAATATTGGTAAAATCTGTGTTTGTGCTTGCAATTTTAGCGTATGGTTTGGTTCCTTGGGAAAGAAATAATCGATGATCCTCATTTATTTCATTGAAGTGGGATTTTCTTGGGAGGGGGCAATTGAGTTGCAATGCGAAATTTTTCTTCTTTTCGTCAGTAGTTTCCGATTGTCCGTGGGGATTGGGTACGATGTTTTGTATTGTAGTTCGTTCAGTTTTTTTTCCATTTTTGGTTTCTGATTGAAGTTAAGTTTCCAAATTTTTGTGTTAAGGTAACTAAAAAAGATCCAAAAAGTCCGAATATGCGGTTTTAGAAAGTGTCTGTATGTATGTAAATGTGTGGTCTTTTTTTCCATTTTTTTTCGCAATTTTCTTTATACGTTGAAAGTTTAAATTTTTTTCCAAATTCTTTGAAGTTTAGGTTGTTCGAATTTTTTTCTTCAATTTTGTTTTCTTACCAAGCTGTTTTGACCAAGTTTTTTTAACGGAAGTTTTTTAGACATGGACCCGCCGCTATTACTATTGCTACCTAGATATCTATGGCGATATCTATTTCGATGATTTCAGAGATATTTAACGCGATGGTTGGCGCAGCATTATGTGCGATAGTTCGCTGAATGTTCATTGCAGCAATCAAACCAATAATTTTATCGACATGAAGAGCGATATTAAGTATCATATCAAGTACCATTGACAGCTGCGTCACCGTTTCCAATCATGGTGGCAGTCAATCACGACGCGATTGGATGAAGTGCTGAAAAATTCTAACGTTCACCATTCGAAAGTCTATTATCGGAATTTAATCATTTATGTACCATTGATCTCCTGATTTTCTATTCTATATTCTTCTGAAATTTATAAACAAGAAGCGGATGACGTTATTCTATAGAGTTTAATAAATTTCAAATAGATAGGATTTTGTGGTGAATATCGATAATTCTTTTTTGATATGCATTCACTTTAAATTCATTAAATGAAACACCGCTCGGAGTCAAGTGATATGTATTTACTGCAAGAATGGGAAAGTTTCAATTTTTTTAATTTAATATAATGAAAACAATTTCCACTTTTGTCAATTGATAAATAATTGAATGGTGTTTCCTCGAATTAATTCAATAGCGAAACGGTAAAACGGTTCAAGTAGATTTTCACTATTTGCCAGTTTTCTATGAATATCTCGAAATCTAGAGGAGCTAAATCAGAATTTGTGAATGGAGTTTGTGATTTGCTAATTTATTATAATTTACTTGGAACAACGTATGATCATCTTGATTGATGTAATAACGTATTCAGTCATAAGAATAATTTTCATTTCGGGTAAACCGAAAAATTCCTAGAAACAACACACCTTTACTTTCAAAAGAAATCAGATATTCCCAGTATTGCGACAAATAAGATGACCCTAAATCCTAGGCAATTTATATTTTCCCAATCAAATGTATGACACAAAGAGATGGCCGATATTCAATAAGAAATCCTCTCAACTTGAAGATTAATAACCAAATAACAATTGATCCAAGCAAAATTATCTTGCTAGAATGAATAATTTCTGTCGGTGCATGTGAATCGGGCCCTGTACGACCGAGTGAATGTCTTAATTGTTACAGTACAACAGTTCGCTTTAATCTTGATTTTGTTGAACAAATGATTAAGATTATCGGCGCTTAGATCGACTTGCACAATCAATTTTTGACATTTTGAATTATTACCAAGGAATCAAGTGCTTTTCTGATTACCAAAATGCCAAATACTTCCAGTTTCAATAGCGAAATCGAATGCGTTTTTCCCCCTTATTTATTTGTGATAGTCCGGTGAGCCTTCGGCACTGCCTCTAGTTACAATGTATATGATAAATATGGACAATTGAAGAGATAAATTAACAGAGCTTCAACGGTGTTCAATCAATGATAACACGTCATACTTGCTCAAAGTGATGTTGCGGACAACGTAACGTCGAAATTTAAAAATTGATAACGTCTTCGCATGTTTCTAATCAACAATCCAGTGACAATATTAGTTATTTGTGGAGCATTGAAAATCGTAGATAATGGAAAAGTTTATCTTCTGTTCAGTCATATCAGGACTTCCGTTAATATCATTTGAATTTGTGAGTTGAGTTTTTCCTTTGGAACATTTCAGTCATCAATCGTGTGCTTCGCAATTTCATATCATTTTTTATTTCGAGTGAAAAGCGATACATTCGCTCTTGTAAAATATAAAACAGGATAAGTTATATGTGTATAGAGTAATCGTGTGGGACTCAGTGGACATCATTGAGTCACGAGGTGTTTGAGACATTCTGATGTTTCGATGTGCCAATGAGTGCATGGACACATACAAGTGGGGCTGTGTACAAGAAATAATCTGATGATGATGAAGTATGAATGTCATGTGTCGTTTTGTTTATCAATTATTTGAAATCACGTCGTGACGATAAAGTGCAATTAAACATACCGACGATTAACTTATCTTCTATTCATAGTGTTGCCAAATAATTAATTTAAGCGGTTCATATAGCCAATTGTATCAAGTACCAACAAATGATTATGAATATGTGAGAAATTATATGGGTAAGGATGGCCTTGCGATGAATCGAGAGTTTATCCATGGGAGAGGGAATCAGTATTAAATATCCAAGTGGCTGAATGATTTTTCAGGTATGTTGAATTTAACCATTAACTGAGAAAATTTTTCTGTAAATACAACACTTGAAGATTGTCAGATGCAAGAGATAGTACAGAGCTGAGTACGGGAAGATAAAGGGGAATTGAATGTCTGAGTTTAGTTGAAACCTATTGTAAGCGATTGTACATGGCCAGGAAATTTTCATTGAATGATCAGATAAAATGGAATAATTAATTTTAAACGGGGAAAACCGTTACAGAATCAATTGGAAAGTAATTACAAGTTCATTGATAATAGGTATACTGTTTCGTACCGGTTTTAATGCCGTCCTGGAGTACAACGGAATTATTTCGAATGTCACGTTGTATTTGGATAATTGAAATTCCTGGAGTTTTTGAAGCAAAAGGACTGCCGTTTTTCGAAGACATTCATGATCTTATACTGTTAGAAAACAGTGAAATTTCACAGGGAGTTGAGTAGTTAGTTCGAGGAGAGGAACGTGGAATTCGATGTGGGGGGAAAAAATCATGAAATTTCAGACTTCATTGGAAATTTAATGAAATTTCAAAGATTTTAACAGCAGGGAAGATGACGATTCCCCAAATTACACTGAATTATCATTTGATTGAAAATTTACAAATGTATTTACCAGAATTTTTCTGAGTTTTATTCATTTTCATGGAAAAATTGAACTGAAGTTGAAAGTTTTCATTGATTTTTTCACCTATTTGTGAATTTCTAATGACAAAATTCCTCGAAATTTCAATAAAACCTGTCACTCTATGAAAATTTCCAAAAAGTATTTAATTTCAAGGAGAGAAATTAAGAAAAATTCTTTATTCAGATTTCACTATAAATTTAGTGAAACTTCTAATTTTTCAACAACATGGAAGATGAGGACTCCCCAAATTACACTGAATTATCATTTGATTGAACATTTACAAATGTATTTCCCTGAATTTTCCGGATTATTATTCATTTTCATGCAATAATTGAACTAAAGTTCAGAGTCTTCATTGATTTCTTCTCTTATTTGTGAATTTCTAATGCCAAAATTCCGTGAAATTTCAATAAAACTTGTCACTCTATGAAAATTTCCAAAAAGTATTTAATTTCAAGGAGAGAAAGTAAGAAAAATTTTTTATTCAGATTTCACTATAAATTTAGTGAAACTTCTAATTTTTCAACAACATGAAAAATGAGGACTCCCCAAATTACACTGAATTATTATTTGATTGAACATTTGTAAATGTATCTACCTGAATTTTCCTGATTTTCACTCATTTTCATGGAAAAATTGAACTGAAGTTGAAAATTTTCATTGATTTTTCCTCCCATTTGTGGATTTCTAATGACCAAATTCCTCGAAATTTCATTGTAACTACAACCTGTACATGAAGTTTCAGTCAAAAAATTTGAACAGTGTAGATTCCTCCCTCAGCAAATAAAAAGAGTTATTTTTTATTGCATATGATAAATAAACAGTGAATTGCAATTTAATGTGCTGGAATTACCATAAAGTTGAGGCAGTTGTCATCGTTGATCCAATTTGTTACGCCATATGTCGATAAATGAAAAAAAGAAATATCTGTGATTAAATTTTGTTGATGTTACGATCCATACTCGTCGAATGTAGTTTAACCACTCGTTTGCCATTAATTAATAATTTCTCTATTATATTAATCCACATGACCAATAGTTTCATTAAATTGTAATCAATCAGTGAGTCATTCCGATTAATAAGAATTTTAATATCCCACGTAGAGATAGCATTGTTACATTCTTAAATACATTTTATGTTATGCGCGAAAAAAAATCATGGAAAAACCCATCGAATTTTACAAATAATTCTATTACTTTTCGGCCGATTCTATTGAACAATTCCTAAAGCTTTGCTGTGCGTTTTTTAAAATTAATAATGTCCAGTAGAAAATCTTCCACAGGAATTTCTCAACATGAATTTTCCACGTTTTTTTTCACTCTATTTTTCTTTTTTTTTATTGAAAAAATAGAATTCGAAAAAAATCGAGCAATTTCTACAGAAAATATCTCAATAAAGTGAATTGAGATTTCCTTAATGTAAAATGTAATAATAATTAATAATTCAAAATATTAGAATATTTAAATAGTAGAATATTTTTCGTTAAAAATTTCTATTGAAAAAAAAACGCAGGTAAGTTGCTAAATTTTCCACTCTAATTGAAAAAACATTGAAAAAACTTGGAAAAATGAAACCGAGGAATTTCCATAGAAAATATCTCAATAGAATAAATTGAGATTTGCGAAATCTAAAATTTAACAATGATAAATAATTAAAAATTTCTTACAGAATATTTTCCATTAAACATTTCTATTTGAAAAACGCACAATTTTCCAACGAATTCTCTAGGTTTTTCGATGTAATTTCTTCGCCCAAGTTAACAATCCGGTAAATACTGCAGCACTGAGTCAACGCGGACGGAATGAACAAAATATATTTACAACATTACTGATTAATCCACATTCTCCTGCTCAGTGGTTATTTGTTGATTGCATTATCTTATGAATTTGTCACATATTATTCACAAACATATCCAATTAATCTGTAAATCCATATCCTGTTGTCTCTTTTAATGAGTAAAAATTACGTTGTTGATTGCACAAATTTTGTTGTATATTTCTCCGGGCTTATAGCTTTACGATACTGTATGCTTATTTAATCGACGATGTAAATAGTATGTCGTTACGGTAGTGTGACAATTCAGTCGAAGGATTAATGGTGAACTTGGTCAGTCTGCGCTGATAAACCCAGCACTGATTTATTTTCAACTGCTCAAATTCACGTGGTATTTTACTAAAATGAAAGTACATTGGATTTGGAAAGTTATTGGAATTTCAACACGTCAATTAAGAGCGTTATTAACGGGACAAACGACGTCACGATTTTTTGGAACAGGAGTCACCCAGTGAAAGACATATTCTTGGTTTCGGAATATTTTCTTCGTGTGCTATAATTATAATAATGATATTCAATTTAGAAAAAAAAACAAAAGCCTGTGTTGTGTCATCGAAAATGTAAACAACTAAATCTCGACGATAATTGAATGTTTAATTGAACGACAATTGGCGAAATTCGTTAGTATTCATTTTACTGGAGATTTTTTTCAATCCATTAGATCATTAAACTGGCCTTTTGTGGATGCGTTAACTACGATATATGTAACTACTGTAAATGTTTGTATGTACTGTAAAATCTATCTTTGCTTGAAAGGGGGCAACATATCCTTAAGTCATAGATATCGAGAGAAATGAGAAAACGAAAATTGTAACGTGTGTGCACACAATCTGTCCCCTCAGTTCGATGTGACATTTTCGTACACGAAAAACATGAAAATATATTGAAATAAAAAGAAAATGAATGAAAGTGATGTGCGAAAATTCGCTAGATATATGCATATACCTAAGTATAAAAACTAATGAATAAGCAATTGAGGATAATTATGGAAACCTTATAAGCAAGAAAAACGAAATAATAATGAACGAAAAAAAAACAAATTTGTATATCACGAAAATGAATTAAACGAGGAAAGAATCCTGAATAACATTTGCACGCTTCACTTTAATGAATAGCACTTCACAGTCAGGCTTACACATAACCCACTCCTTTTATAATAATACTCATGTACAAAATTCTGTTGTACCTCTACGTCCTGTGGTTTATCGGTCATGTTATCGATCGTCCTAAAAGACTCTCCGTTCGGTGCCCCTCTCTCCCTCACTCTCTCTCTCTCATGTGCCAATACGTGGGGGTTGGTGGTTTATCCAACTCGGTGGAGGAATTTTTTTCACCACCAATTTCTTCAATATTGCATGCATTTTTCAGTTAATTTTACTGAAGAGTCCAATAACCGATGGGGGTCAATAATTTTGTGCTAATGGCAGGTATTCTCCGCAATATAATTCTCATTTTTTACGCTCCCAACGCATAAACTTTCCTGATAAATCCAGAGTGATATCATATTTCCATTTTTTTTTATTCACGAGTTGTTGATAGCAGGCTTCATAAAAAAATGTAAAAAAATTCAACGACAATGGGTCGCTCCTGCAGCAGAAAACGAAAAAAAAATGCGCTGTTGCAGAGCGGAATTTCTCAGACCAGCGTCACTACCACCACCATCCACAATTCCACCAACCGCACACGTACAAGCAAAAATTGACCTATCCCTGAATATCGCTTCACCACCACGGTGAGTCTGATTCTCTCATTCTATTTCACTGTTTTTATTCCATGCTCGTTTTACATGCCCTTTATCTAACGCTTGTCACAATCATATTCCTCACAAAAAGCTTTGGTCATTTTATTCTCACGCTTGAGGCTTCAATAGTTTATTTCTTCTAGTTCTAGTGTTGTTAGTGACAGAGGAAGAAAATTAGAAATGGCTCGTTGAAAATTCTGCTGGTGCATCGGAGTTTTGGAGTACGCTCTTATGTTGTTGCATGGGTGGGAGTTTATCTGGAATTTGCAGGGAATGGACTGCTGCGATGTTTGATTTAGGCAATGGAAATTGAATGAGATTTCACACTTTTGAATTTTTAATTGACAGATGAGTTTTCATCAATTGAATGGTTGAGAAATTTTCCCTGAATTTTCCGGGTTTTTAGCAATTTTCGTGGAATAATTCAAGGGAGATTTGTGGTTTTCATGGATTTTATTCATCATATCGGGAATTTCTTATTACGATATTCCTTGAAATTTCAAGAACAGTTGAAAATATCAGACATTTGACATAAAAGTCGACCAGACATTCGAACAAAAATCTGGTAACACGTCTTTTCAACTCCGATGCACCAACTGATTTCATTCAAATTATTGCATTTTCAGTAATTAGCCAAAAATTTTCTATTTTTATGCTGTTTTCTTTATTTAGCTTTTAGTAGATAATGCAATCCAAAGCAATTTAAAAACTTAACTGGCGCCTCAACAATTAATGCGATATCGAGACGATTTTTTCTTTCAGTTAACAATAGCAAAAAATCAATAATTTAATAACAATTTAATGTCGATTATTTCAATAGGATTTTTCAATTTAATTTTCAATTAACTTTCAAAATTAACTATTTTCTTACAATATTGCAATTACTGGTTGAACGTAAAATTTAATAAATAATGCAGAAAAACTACTATTACTGCTCTATTTAATAATTTGATGCACATATCAACGAAAATCACGAATTTGTACAGACGCTGATACTTTGTTTAACTGTTGACGTTTGAAGAAATTTCGGGATAAATTCTCTAAGAATATTTGTGCAGAAAAAAACAATTCCTGCACCAATTAATAACTTGCTCCGCATATCAATGAAAATCACAAATTTGTAAAGACCCTAATACTTTGTTTAACTGTTGACGTTTGAAGAAATTTCGGGATAAATTCTCCAAGAACACTAATCTGTGGTATATCGATTCAAGTTTCAGAACTGGAAACGTTATTAGTTGAAATATCTCCTAGTTGACAAGACATGAATTCAAAAATCTTCAACAGTGTTTCTTAAATTATGTCCATACTACTGCCAATAATAGAACGCGACACTTTGCATTTTAATATTCACATTCCGTTGCCTGCATGTCTCTCTTACGAGTCGAATAAAATGGACACTTGATATTTCCATACGAATATTCATAAAAAAACCTCCAATTGTATCACAAACTGAGAGTTATTCACCCAAAAAATAAAAAATAAAAAGTCTCCATTTTATGCATCTGTAATTGATCAGCGAGTCGTTAATTTTCACCCATAAATGAACGTTGATACGTGCAATAACATTCAAATGAACAGTGAGTTGATGTGAAAATGAGAGCATTTGGATCAATGTCGTGTGAAATGAGCCATCGATGCAGGGATTTTAATGAAATTATTTTATTTTTCAGCATGTGAAAACGGCTGGTACCTCCACGAGAGCAAGTGCCTAGCCGAATGTCCTCGGGGCACATACGGTGCTCGCAGCCAAGAGAAGAACGTTTGCGCCATGTGCCATTACTCGTGTATGACTTGCTACGGGCCTTCAGACGTCGAGTGTACATCCTGTCACGCCGATTCAACTCTTGTGTCAGTAAATCTGAAGGATTACCAATGTATAGTAAAGTCGTTGGAATGGACGACCCACTCAACAAAATGGTTCTACTTTACGACCATTCTACTTGGCCTCGTTCTCCTCATCGTCGCGAGTATCGGCATCTACTTGTACACAGTGTTTCACAGGCGAAATGGAACAGGGGGATATGAAAAAGTGTCGTTAGTCGGTAATGATGAACATAAACAGGACAAAGTAACACTGCAGCGAAACACCTGCGTGTCCGATAGTGATTAAATTGTTGATTGTCCAGTGAGTACTTGCAGATGATTAAACGAATTGCGATTTAATAATACAAGTATTGTGATTATAATTGATGAGTACTTGCGAATCAGGGGAGACTCGCGTCTCTGACTACTGCCAAATAGATGTTGATGTGTTGTAATTACTCAATAACTCGACTAGTCTTCGTTAGGTGGCGACCAATTTTTTTTACAAATCTTCCATATTTCAGAAAAATTTCTCTTACTGATGAACACTTCACTAGTGAATTTAAATAGTCTTTTGATATTCTGAAATAATTGAATGGTGAATATTGATGATATTTGTCTTGAATACCTTCGCAGAGAATTTTTATCGAGAGTTATTGAACGACTAAGCATTTGAGTCCCCAATATGATAGTATTTTCTCTGTAAAAGAGAAAGGTGATGTTGGTAGAATAAAAATGAAATAGATTCATTGATTAGTGAGTACATGATCAACAGAGTGAACAACACGCCTGGTCTGACTAAAGGGCCTTATTCCACTGACAATCCCATCCCGGGCCTACTCCACTGAACGACGAAGCATAGCACAAAGAGGACGTGGAAGATAGAGAAATCACCTAGTTCCACCGGACGAGCCCCTCCCCACTCCCTTCCTGCCGCATTTTCCTTTCATTCCAGACACAATTTCATCGAGCGATAAAAATCTCCCTTCAGAAACAACGAGTACTCTAATTACCTCCTTCTAGAACAATATTCCCGGCGCCGTTAAAGATGTTTAGCGAATAAATTATTGTCAATTATCATTGTCATTGGGATTGTTTATCGTTCCAATTGTCATGTGACCTTACAATGCAGCTCAAAATGTGATATAGCCACTGGAAACATATTTTTACAACATGTACCTCTAATTCTTGTTTGAATAAAATTGAATTTCTGAAAAATCCCTCCTCTTGCTTCTGATTTCTGGTGCGAATGGGCAAGTGCTGGTGAAATGATGATAATGGGGGCATGATCCGGGTGGTTCACCCTCAGTTTTCCCCAGATGGAGGCTGGGGGTGTTCTCGGACGCTGGTAATGCAGGTGCCAGCCTTACTCCCATCCCCGTTTCATCCCCTATTGATTTTTGGGCGGCGAGGGAATATGGCAGTCGGGGTGGATGCCTATCCGCCCAAGATGTACTGCTACTCGAAGATTCTCAGATTTTTACTCATTTCGGCTGTATTTTGCGTTGGTAAGCATTTCATCTGAATTTTAATCGGTCCAAATACCTCTGGGGAGGATTTTCAAGTGCTGCGATGGGGGCAATTTATCGTATTTCAGGATTGTGCTCTGAGGATGAGGAGAGACTGGTGCGAGATTTGTTTAGGGGGTATAATAAACTCATCAGGCCCGTCCAAAACATGACAGAGAAGGTTCATGTACGATTCGGTCTTGCATTCGTTCAGCTCATCAATGTAGTGAGTAATTTTTTGAATTTAAAACATTGGAAGTGAGAATATTTATGTTTGTTGGAGTAACAAATGTTGACGGAAGTTGACTGTAAACAATAGATTGTGTCAATATTAATTGTCAGTTGGTGGAATGGGTGGACATTGTTGGAATTCGGTAGATGAATTTGTTCACTGCAACAATTTATGAAGTTCAGGGATTTTTTTTAGAATTCGGTTCTTAATCTCTCACCAGAATGGAGAGCAATTTGCTGACTGAATAGGAAATGTTGGGGTGAATAAAACTAAATTCAGAAATAATACAATTCAATGATAAATACGATGAACCAAGTGGGACATTCCTCTTGTATTGCATATGGTATAGTTATTTTTGCTAATTTATTAGCAAAACTATATTATAACTACATTATTTGAAAATTTTCGAAAAATACAAAATTTTTGAGAATTTTCAAATAAATCAAAATAACGATTATTGCCATCGCCTTCATCTTCGAACTCGGTCAAAAGGACATCCAAACAAATTTGTTAAGCCATCATCCGATCAATTCAGAACATTTTTTTTTAGTTATCGTGGGACTACCGATTTTTCAAAAACTTCAAAAATTAAAAAAACTAATCGATGAATTAAATTTTAATTAATGGTGATCGATAGGGCTCAACAATACCTATATTTAAAAAAAAAGATTCAATTCTATCCATTCATTGGCGAACAATTGAATAAATTTTTTGGATCATACTGGGTCGACATAACACAAAAAATCCCAAAATTCAATTTGAACGATTACAAAGCTTCCATTCGGAAGCAAAAAAAGTTTATATTCACTGATACTTGAAGATCTGTGTTTAAGAATATTCTTCAGGCAACAAGCAGATTGCGTCAATATTAATTATCAATCATTGAAATAGTTTGATATTTACTTCAATTCAAAAGATGAATTTCATAGTTGTTGATATTCTAAAGATGATCTAGGCTGTCCTCAGTAATTGCGGTGCAGGTGAAATTACGAATAATTTCTTAAAGTTTAAACTATCCTAAAAAAATTGTTTTTAATAAAAAAAATGAAACGAAAATTAAAAAAGTGAAAATATAAAGAGAGGAATAGATAAGTTTATTAACTGCAACATTTTGTTGAATGTCAAAATGCAAATGCAAAACGTGATGAATAAAATTAACCCCATGAATAATGCAATTGAATAATACATATTATAAAATAAAACTTAACATGTAGAATTTTCAAAAGTATTTTGTTCCGTCACCAAACGATAAATAATATTCAAAAATCGCTAAATCCCAATTGCACTGCGAAATTCGTTCTATTCTCCCGCAAAAGATTCCCGAATTCAAATTAAAAAAAATTATGATTCCCAGAACGAAAAAAATCAGATAATGAAATCCAACGTGTGGCTGCGTTTCGTCTGGACCGATTACCAACTCCAGTGGGACGAGGCAGATTACGGTGGCATAGGAGTCCTCCGCCTGCCCCCCGACAAAGTTTGGAAGCCCGACATCGTCCTATTTAACAAGTAAGTTCCCCCCGTCAAGTTCAATCTCAACTCCAACCCGGAATATTTACAACTGGATTTCTTCCAATTCCCCTCTCCAAACAGCGCCGACGGTAACTACGAAGTTCGCTACAAGAGTAACGTGCTTATTTACCCGAATGGTGAAGTGCTCTGGGTGCCACCAGCTATTTACCAGAGCTCCTGTACCATCGACGTCACCTACTTCCCATTCGACCAGCAGACATGCATCATGAAGTTCGGCTCCTGGACATTCAACGGCGATCAGGTGTCACTGGCCCTCTACAACGACAAGAATTTCGTTGATCTCTCCGACTACTGGAAGAGCGGTACATGGGACATAATCAATGTTCCCGCTTACTTGAACACCTACCAGAACCCGGAGCTCCCCACAGAGACCGACATCACCTTTTACATAATAATCCGTCGCAAGACTCTGTTCTACACAGTCAACTTGATCCTTCCAACAGTGCTCATCTCCTTCCTCTGCGTCCTCGTCTTCTACCTCCCGGCCGAGGCAGGCGAGAAAGTCACCCTCGGCATCAGCATTCTCCTCTCCCTCGTCGTGTTCCTCCTCCTAGTGAGTAAAATCCTCCCCCCAACGTCCCTCGTGCTCCCCCTGATCGCCAAATACCTCCTCTTCACCTTCATCATGAACACAGTGAGCATCCTTGTGACAGTAGTTATCATCAACTGGAATTTCCGAGGACCAAGGACCCACCGGATGCCCCAGATAATCCGCAAAATATTCCTGAAAGTATTGCCAACAATTCTTCTGATGCGCAGACCAAAGAAAACCAGGCTGAGGTGGATGATGGAGATACCCAATGTTACACTGCCAGCGTCTACCTACTCCGGTAGTCCAACGGAATTACCCAAGCACCTGCCGGGCTCAATAGCTAAATCAAAAATGGAGATTATGGAGCTGTCTGATCTTCATCATCCCAATTGCAAGATCAATCGGAAGGTCCATCATACCACGAGTACGTCGAGTACTGCGGGTGGAGGGAATGAGGGGCTGGGGGATCGAAGGGGCTCGGAAAGTTCGGATTCGGTTCTGCTGAGTCCGGAGGCTACGAAAGCTACTGAAGCCGTGGAATTCATCGCTGAACACCTTAGAAATGAAGATCTTTATATTCAGGTGAGTCATGCGGGGAACACAGTTGGTATGAATTTTTTGTCCACACATTGGGAGGAAAAGTAGTTTGACACTCGTGGAAAAGTGTTTTTCGATTCGTGAGAGGATGGCACTGGCCTTCGGCGAGCGCTGCACACCTACCACCGGTTAAAATAGTATATTGTTTTGCTAGTGCGGGAAGTTCCACTTTTTCTTTCCCTTTTTTATCCATTGAAAAAACAACAGAAAAAAATACTTGGAAAGTTTGAGCCGATAAATTTCTGTAGAACAATCGAATTCTATTGATTTTTTCTCTCCATATTATGAAAATTCAAATCTACTTCTGGTGATGAGAAATTGGTACTCGAATTAAAGACTCTGAAATTAAGGGTCATGAGGGCCAGAATAAGGGTTATGAGGGCCAAAATAAGGGTCATGAGGGTCGGAATAACGGTCACGAAGAGCAGATCAAGGGTCTGATTAAGGGTCACAAAGGTGATGAGGGCTATAATAAGGGTCAAAAGGGTTAGAATAAGGGTCGCGAGGGTCAGATTAAAGGTCGCAAGGGTCAGGTTAAGGATCACAAGAGTCAGAGTAAGGGCCCAAATAAGGAACATGGGGGCTAAACCAAGGCTCAGAAAATAAGGGTTACCAGGGTCAAAATAAGGTTCACGAGGGTTATAATGAGCGTCAGATTAAGGATCCAAATGAGGGTCACAAGAGTCTGATTAAGGATCACAAAGGTTAGATTAAGGGTCCAAATAAGGATCATTGGAGTCAGAAACTAAGGGTCACAAGGGTCAAAACGAGGACCTCAATACCTCTCTATATTGTAAAAATCCAAATCGACTTGTGGTGATGAAAATTTGGTGCTCGAAATTAAGACTCCAATATTAAGGGTCGGAAATGAAGGGTCAAAATAAGGGCCATGTGGGGTATAATCAGGATCAGAATATTTTCCGTTGAACATCCTGATTAAACAAACGCACCGACAACTGGGGAATTTTCTACTTGAAGTTGTCTTTTGGATTTAATCAAACAGTTTATTAATCGATTTTTACAATTTCTAGACTCGAGAAGACTGGAAATACGTTGCCATGGTGATTGATCGTCTTCAGCTCTACTTATTCTTCATAGTGACAACAGCTGGCACAATTGGCATACTGATGGATGCACCGCACATTTTCGAATACGTCGATCAAGACCGTATTATTGAAATCTATCGTGGAAAGTAATCAGTGATAAGTCCATTCAAATCAACTCATTCGAAAAGAAAAACGACGAATTCATTGAGCTCAGTATCCTACTTCCGAATGTACAATTGATTTTTTTAAGTATTATATACGAACTATCAATTAATCAACTTAATTAACATCCAACGTCCATTACTGATTTTACAAGCAGGAGGAGATGCATGATTTAAATTTAAATCCTGTGACGTGTTCTCCCAGTTGAAAGAAGGACAAAATGTTTTGGAGCATCGATTGAGCATATTTGATAGAAATGATGAATATTAATGAAACGATAAACGTAGCTACATTATAATGGATATAAGTGGAGGACCTCGTAAAACAATCACGCGTAATTAATTTTCAATGGTAAATGAAAAATGTCCCGCTCTCCTTTTGACAGTTTCCGAAAAGTCTTCCTTACGAATAAATACAATAATTAGGAATTTACTAGTCAAATGTAAGGATAGCTCTCGAAGTGAAGTGTTTAGTACATTTTGTTACGATTGTTCTACCAGGTGCTGAACAATGTGTTATGTAATTACCCCAATTCGTATAATTACCATTGAGGGGATGATAACTCAAAAATCGAGTGGCACTATGGCTGCAAAGTGCAGTTTATTTCACCCAACGATTTCATTGATTTCGTGCATAATCCTCATTGATTTAATTGACTCTGTTTAACGAAAATTAATTATTACTGTAGAACATTTTACATTTTTCTGAGAATTGTTTTAGTATCATCAAAATCAAACAGGTGTTCTTCTTTTTTGAGTTTTTTGAGAAAATTTATTGCGAAGGTAAGATAATAGTTTATTTAGTATTAATTTGAAAGCAATTGACGAGATTTATTGTGCCACCTTCATTTCCGGAGTTATCAGCCCCTCGATTACCATGTGATTGTCAGTCGAAATTTAGCTGATACATAGGTGTAATCAGGGTAATGCTCAATATTGAAATTAAAGGATGATAAAACACAATCTTCTAGATCAGATTCAATTGTAAAGACATAATCTACATTAACAAACTAATTGATTCACTCATTAAATCCCTGAGATGAGGTTCATTGCGTCGTAGGGAAATCGTTCATTGCTTGTTAGAGTCCAATGTTTGTAACTCAATTTCGTTATTCAGTAAATTAATCTAATCTACCCCCTGCTAATGTGGCTTTTCTGGACGAACGGGGGTTTAGGAAATGCGATACATTGACGCCTATTTAGTCCCATCGTATGCGTAAGTGAACTGCCTTTCGATCCATTACGTGACCATGTATCTCTTTAAATTGATCAATCGTTTTTTCTAGTCATAATCCGAGGAGGTTTGTGAATAAGCATGCCATGTCTTTAATAAACTCATTATGGAAAATTTTATGGAGTGATTGAATTCATTTTCTTACCTTTTGTATCCTTGATGTCGGAACAGCTGGGAGTCATGAAACCTATCGATAATTTCGTATGTATTCGGACACTTCAACTATGAAAATTCTAAATCTAGAATCTAAACTTGTAGAATAATACGAGGGAACATAACATTGTTGTTATCTGCGTTGGGATTAAAGAAATGATCACAGCGAGGGTCATTTTCATTTTGTTTATTAGAACGATTTCATAATACGTAACAATGTTTTAGGATAATAGAAAATAAATGGTGGAGGCCTGTTGTACTCAGCCTCTTGTATCATCATCAAATTATTATGATGCTTTTTTTCAACGATAATTTTTTCATTTGTTGATTATTCATTCGCTTGATAAGAAATATTTGGAAGAGTTCGAAGTAGTTTATATTTGACAGTGAGAGTCCAAGGCGATAGTGGGGCCACAGCAATGTGTTGTGTTCATTGGTTAATGAATAGAGTAAAATTTGGAAACTTGTGAATCGAAATATGAAGAATGAACATGATGATGATTTTTTGATGATCCTGAAATGTTTTTTTATGATTCTTATTAAAAACATCAAATAGTAAAATAGAATGAATCAGATGGAGATAGAAGACTATCTTCATTCATTTATTTCCTTTCCATTCTCTTTTCAATTAATTTATTTAAAAAATTTGAGAGGTAAATAGAGGAATCGAAAATTTGTAGAATAATAGAAGAGAATATAACATTGTTGTTATTTACGTTGGGATTAAAGAAATGATCACAGCGAGAGTCATTTTCATTCAGTTTATTAGAACAATTTCATTAATTGTAAAAAATATTTTAGGATATTAGAAAATGAATGGTGACGTTCTGTTGTACTCAGCCTCTTGCATTATGATCCTATTATCAGGATGATTGTCTTAAACGATAATTTCTTCATTCGTTTCAATTTCAAGCAGTTGATATTTGAAATTGAGAGTCAGAAGAAACAGTTGTCTCACAGGAATGCGTTGGCAGAACCTATGAATACAATAAAATTTGGAAACTTATGAAAATAAATATAAAAAATGTACGTGAGGATGATTTCTTGACAATCCTGAAATGTTTTTTGATGATCCTGTCCAAAAACATGAAACACTAAAATAAAATAAATCAGGAACAGACAGAAGCCAGATTATTTTCAATTAATTTATTTCTAGAATTTGAGAGGAAAACAGAGGAATCGAAAACTTGTAGAGTAATACAAGGGAATATAATATTGTTGTTGTTTACGTTGCGATTAAAAAAATTATGAAAGTGGGATTCATTTCCATTTTATTTATTAGAACAAATTCATAATAATACATGACCATTTTTAGGATATTAAAAAATGAATGATGGAGTTCTGTTGTGTTCAGCTTCTTGTATCCTCATCCCATGTTCCTGATGTTTGTCTTCAACAATAAGAGGAATGTGCGGCCAAAACCAATAAATAATATAAAATTTGGAAACTTGTGAAAATAAATATGAAAAATGAATGTGATCATGATTTTTTGCCAATTCAAAAATGTTTTTTGATGATCTCGCCCAAAAACATGAAACAGTAAAATAAATCAAAAACAGATAGAATTCTATTATTTTTATTTAAGTTATTTCAATGATTTCAATAATTTGAAATGAAATGGTAGATTCCTATTATACCCAGCCTCTTGCAGCCTCACCCCATTATTATGTTTGCCTTCAACAATAATTTTCTCATTTGTTGATTCTTCATTAGTTTCACAATAAATACTTACAAAAATTTCAGGGAATTTATTGGGAACTGGTGGATGAGCGGAGCTTACGGCTTTGAGATAGTACTTTACATGTAAGTTTACGGGATGAATTTCACTTGATACGACTTGAATGAAATAGATCTCATTTTGAAGCTAAAAAAACAGTCTGAGAATGATTTATAATTTTTTGAATTTCACTCTGTCAACCGCGAGTTATTGACTTTTGAAGACGGCTCACTTCGCGCGGGAGACGTCTGCTATCTTAGAATGATTCCTTTTCTCACCACCAGATGTCACATGGCGATCCACCAGTTCCCAATATTGAACTTTGGAACCAATGAATAGAGTAAAATTTGTAAACTTATGAAAAGAAATATGAAAAATGAACGTGATTATAATTTTTTGACAATCCTGAAATATTTTCTGACAATTCCTTCTAAAAGCATGAAACATTAAAATAAAATAAATCAGGAGCAAATGGAAGACATTTATTTTCATCTCATTTATTTCAACAATTTCATAATAACGTAATAATGTTTTATAATATTACAATGTGGCGATTACGTATTCACCAGTTAACAGGGATTCTCATTTATCAATCAACGTTGCCTCGTGTAACAGCCCAGTAGGAATATAACAAATTTTATTTATTCATTAATCTTCAATATGAATTTACTATTCTTCATTTTAAATTAAATTTATCATTTTTTTAATTTATCCATTTATTTTAAAACCAGGCTGTTAGTGAGGCATTAATGAAAAGTATCAAGTGAGTCATTTCCCAACATCGTCTCACCAGCATTATTATCTCGAGGGAAATAATTTTCCAATCTCAACTGTCAATAACGCCCACGATTTACCATTTGTCGTTTCATTAGTTCACACTGTTGTTTCATCCGAGTAAATTCATTGAAAATATTATTTCATTGTCACAGTAGTAGTTCAACCCGATGGCTGGTGGGACAGTGTCCAAAGAATCTATCCTATCCTCAAAGTTATCTAAGGAGTAAGAAGAAGAGTTAGATCCTCATAATTATTATTTTTTTTTTCATTATCATTTCGTTTTCCTCATTGCAGCAGCATTTTTAAGATGTGTGGGCAAGTTTTAGATATCTTTTTCTTTTTTTTTAAGGTAATAGTTTAGAGAGAGAGTGTGATCTCGATAAAGTTTGATCCTAATTCCTAAGAAAACTACCTGAACCATCCCTATGGATACTGTCACAGTATTACTACGTTCCTATTGATTACAAGCTAGCCCTCATTGTTTGTTTTATATTCAGTAATTGATTATTCATGTCATTTGTGTTTTTTATTCATACGAATATGATTTTAGCATTCAATAGTTTAAATATGTATAGAATATGTTTAATGGTATATGTTTTTCAATAGTTCGTTTGACTTTGGAGCGCTGTCGTCGGTTTTTATATTCGAAAATTATTGTTCTGCGAGATTACTTCATCTTTCGGGAGAATAATCGAAGAATAAAGGGAATTTGCGTGAGTGAGATAGCGTGAATATTTTTTTTTTCATAAAAATTCGGGAAACGAGAGTCACCTATTTTTTAATGTTTTTTTTTTCCACTGGAGTTTCAATTATGCTACATTATCTGATCTACCGTTATTATTTTCTCTTTTTCTGTAAAAACTGCCTGGATTTATAACTACAACCGTTATTTGTATTTATCATTTTTTTTTTCAATTATTTGTTTTGCTTTATTTTGCGAGTCGTGTAAAAGTTATAATTAAGCACTCGATACAGTAGCTAAATAGCCATTCGGATTTGTTCTTCGCAAAAGAAGAAAACTCCCATTATGATTAAATTTAATCGAATATGTATATACATATGCAGTGTAATATAGACATATATGTATATACATACGTTATTTATCGGAGATTAGGTGGAAAGTAATTCATCTAGGGGAGTGGCGAGTAATAAGTCGTGACTTTTTTCCCAGTATTCATTTTTAATAATAAGTTTTCTTTATTATTATTTATTATTCAACTCTTTATCGACGATTTTTTTTTCATCATTCTCTAATTGCCCGGAAGATTGACGATCCGTGGTCACAATGAGAAAATACTTTCTCGATTATATTACGCAAGCTCCTAAACAATTTTGAATATTTTCTCTTAAATTCTCCTGGAGTTTTTCTCTTCACTTTGACGGGAACAACATCATTCAACTGTATTTTTTTTT
>NW_021681330.1:122325-185509 GCF_001412515.2 Diachasma alloeum
GGGGTTCGATAGGAAATCAATTAAACTGGCGTGAAATATTTTATCTAGACCATTATCAGTGTATTTTCAAAGCAAAGCACACGCGATTGCCCTTCCCTCAATATTCTCCTCCTAAGTTTCAAAATTTTCGTTTTGAATTTTTAATCAGTTTAATCTAATGAAAAATTTTGCTTTATTTTATTCATCAACAAGTTAAAGACGTTTACGTTAACTCATTCGGCATCCTTTCGTCGTGACACACCAATTGGTTAAACAATTCATTTTCAACTTGTACATATTGATGGTACCAATACAGTAATGTAAAATCCTCCCTAGCTCGATTAATCTTGGCACTTGCATTCGCTTGTCTAATACTAGGTGAAACATCCCGTTATACCGGCTCGTGATAATATTAGATTAATTTTATCTCTTATAAATATTATAACTGAATGTACAATTTTACAGTATGTCAAAGGCATTCAGTCAGCGACGATCAGCGCCAGAATCCACGATTATGCTGATAGACGAATGAAAATAAATGGAAAATTTTTCGTGGGACGGAGGCCCTGATCGCCGACCATTTGCCATTTCTGCATACTCGAACCCTTCTCCACAAGAGTAATTCAATTATGCTAGTTATTCCTAGTAACAGTTTCTTATTCATACGAAATGATTATCTGCTTGTGATGAATGTCTACGTTTCCAATCACTGGACAGTATACAAATGACGAGACAAATGAAAAAGTATTACATATTTAAATACGAAAAGGTTTTTTTTAAGAAACAGATTGATCATTTTATACAGTTTGAGCTGTACATACCCATGAGGAATGCAGGATTTGATAAATCCATTTTATAAATTAGTTTATGATATTACAGTGATAATTTAATTTAATCAATGAAAATTAGGAAAAGAAAGGTGTTTCGCCAAGTGGCATATTGACAACTTATGATACAATTTATTTCGTGTCTCAGCATTGTCATTATTCATGAAATTATTACCTCTGGTTATTTATAGTACATGTCCACATCCGCTAGATTTTTTTTTATTTCTAAGAGGTTCGTCGATCCTCACTGGTTTATTTATAATGTTTGCTTTATTATTTTTTTAGTTTTAATTTTTCACAGTAGTTATCTTGAGCATACGTTGTATCGTACACGATGAGTGATTACGTTTTTCCTTATTTCACTTCTTAATGGAATTATTCTCATTATTTTGCGGGTTTTAATCAAAAGTTTTTGGAACTGTTCTTTATGAAGTTGACGGATTGGTGGGAGGATTGAGTTGGGGCTGGAGCAGCCGCGGCTCAAGTCTCCGCAAGGTAATGGAAAATAATTTTCGGTTTTATTTTCGAGAATGGCGATCTACTCACTCAACGACGTAGGGAAGATGTTAGACGAGATGGCCGAGTTATTCATCATTTTTGGATCTTTCGGGGTTCATTTGACTGCAGCACTGGAAAAACTAGTGGCCAAAATCAAAACTTGTCACTTTCTTTGGGGTTTGTGTCTCGAATTCAAGTAATTTTTAGTGGCGCAAATTAAGACGTTGAGGATATCCAAGTATCTTTTACAGTTTGGTACAGACACTGTGGATTCAACCAATTTCAATCATCAAATTTGTCAATAAATGTCTTTCAAAGTACATTTTCCACAGAATTATAATTTTTTAGAATATTCGTTGTTTATAAATTAATAATTGAAACTTTTTAAGCGGGATATAAATAAATTTGTTACGATTCCGAATAAATGATTTTTATGGTGGAAAATTGATTGCTTATAAATGGTTTATTATAATTGCAATTTTTTAATTATGTCATTAATTTTCCCCTAAAAGTAAACTGCCCAATTTTTTTTCAGATTTTTAAAATGTTTTCTAACGGTTCAATATCGAGATTCCAATTGGAATCTGCAAATTTTGAATAATAAAAGTATTGTAAAATGTCTGGAAACTTAAGGTCAAATGAGGCTAAACTGAAAGCTCTGAGGTTCGACTACAAAAGTAAAAAAGCATTTCACTCGAGAAAAAATAGTTAAAGTACTAGGATATCTTTAAGACATGAATTCTAGAAATTTTAGGTGTCTCACTGGAGGATCTTTCGTTTTAATATTACGATGTCTCATTTGTTCTTCAAATGCTTCATTCCTTTTTCAATGGCTGACCATGTCGCATGAAAAAAGGTAATAATTTTTACAATGATAATATGTTTGAGTTTATTAGACATCTCTCACCCTTCAGACCCTCTCAACAAATTCAGAACAATAAAATTCAATAAAGTCAATAAATCAGAAGAAAATGGATAAATCACCAAAAAAATCTTGTGATTCCATGTCTTAATGACGTTAATGTCTTGTCATAGTGCTGCCGTCATAAATTACCAGTCATAAATCACTGGTGACTACATAATAGTGTTCAAGTGTCTTGAGTTGAGACAGAAAAAATGTCTTCACTCTAGTCTGGTCACCACACGCTACCCCGCAACTTAATCACCTCCGCGGGTATACGCCGGCGTGTTTTTAGGCTTCAGCGTTGCCGAATGCACTCTCCACCGGCCGGGCGCGTTTAGCGAGTTCCCGGCAACGTCGCTTAACGAGTGATTTTATTGAACGCGAGAAAAAAGAATTCATCTGTTGGAAATAATTAGTTTTCTTCAGGAATTTCTGAAATTACGTTGTTCTAAAAATACTATAATTTTTTGGGCACTTCAATTAAAGAAATCAATTTTTTTTTCATCTTTCTGGTTGACCAGCCAAGGGCAGTTGAAGAAAAATGACGGGCTACGAGTTCAAAACATTATGAAAACGATTTATTTTAAGACTCTCAAAATTTTGGTCATCACGAAGTCCGGCAATGACACAGAATTAAGACAACAGAAACAACATAATTAAAAACACTAGTTTTTACAGTGACACTCATTAACGCCCTTAATCATCCATTCTATCGTTTATCCTCTGTATAAAAAGGGTGACAATATTTCAATCCCATCTCAATCTCAATGTACATCTCCTTGGCGCAACAGCCAAGACCTGTTCAATGAAATGCCATCCACATTTTGATGCATCACCGGACGTCTCGTCAACAATATTTTCCCCAGCCATTTCACTCTAGCATCGAATTACACTGTTGAGATGTATTTTTTTACTTCATATATAAAATGGAAAAACTATTGCACTTAATGTTAATGCCTGTATTACCTTCCCACGTATTCCACTTTGTTTCTAATTTTTTTTTATCATTAATTAATGTTCTCGTATTTCCATTATCCTAGGAATCGCGTTGCAAACTGGCAATATTATTCACTGACTCGAATTAAGCGTGAACGCCATGTTCAATAATTTATTGCTTTACTCCGGGGAACCATTTTATACCTATCAACGAGGCAATTATCTACCGAACTTGATTATTTATTTTTTTCCTTGGTTAATTAATTTTCCTGTGGAGTTTTGCCTTCCTCACTTAATTCATTACGAAATTTCTTGATTTTCCTCGGCTTCAGGACCGGAATTATTCGTTTTTTGTTAAGAAATCGGACATTTTTTGGTTTCGCTTAGTGGTATGATACTCGACGCTTATAATTTACTCGATTAACATCATTAACAACGCTTTGTCTCTTGTTTTTATTTTTTATTTTTCATAAACTCTAATCTTCAGTTAGATTTAAAAGATAATGTGATTGGTTGTCGCGTCAATGCCATTGGCCAAAAAATTTACATACAACTGAATTATTCATTTTTTAATATTCGAAGATTTATGATGGTGATTTTCTCGAACGTGTCGATTTATTTTGGATTATGCCCTTTGATGAGATTATCCGTTAACAAGGTCTCACGCATTGCAGTGGATTTTTTTTTTGTGTTCTGTATTGTTTTGGAATCAATGGTTTATCGTTCGGTTTGAGGAATCGAGAGACGGAAGAGGATTGACAAATTATGAGCACCGGCTGCTTTTTTTGAGGTCACGTTTGATCATTTCAATTGTGGAAGAATTGCTCTTTGAATTTTATTGTGAGAGACTCAAAATTCGAGATGTGGTAAAGTTCTGAGGCTTGCACAGGGTGGAGATTCTACTAAAAAAATTAGCTTTTTTTTAGACTTATGATCTAACATTGAGACTTTTAAAAGTCTCGATTTGGAATTGTCAAATTTCTCAAATTGAGACTTATGAAAGTCTTAAGTTGAAACGTTCACAGACTTTTAAAAATCTCAAATTAAGACTTTCAGAATTCAACTTGAAGAAAAATTTAATGTTGAGTTCCGAACGTCTTAACTTAAGACATTCAAAAGTCTCAATTTGAGATTTTCAAATATTTCAAATTGAGACTTATAAAAGTCTCAAGATGAAACGTTCAAGATTTCAAGTTGAGACTTTCAAAAGTCTCAAGTATATATTGACAAAAGTCTCAAATTACGATTTTCGAAAGTCTTAAGTTGAGACTTTCAGAACTCAACTTGAAGAAAAATTTCAAATTGAGTTCCGAACGCCTTAACTTAAAACATTCAAAAATCTCAATTTGAGGTCCTTAAATGTTTCAAATTGAGACATATAAAAGTCTCAAGTTGAGACTTTTAAAAGTTTCAAGTTAAGACTTTAAAAATCTCAAGTAGTGACTGACAAAAATCTCAAATTAAGACTTTCGAAAGCCTCAAATTAAGACTTCCAGAACTTAACTTTAAGAAAAACCTCAACCTTTCCCTGAATTCTCGTATCAAAGTTAAATGTCTCATCATCAGATGACCTAATTAAATTCGTGATCGAATTCGGTCAAGATGGCATTGGGAAGAACATTTAAAATCTCAATTGAATTCCTTTTATCATTTATTTTTCCAGTTATCTTCGCAAAACGATTGGTCACCTACACACACACAACATATATCTGAACATGCCCTAAAAGTCATATTCGAACTCCTGCGGCCAAAATTAATTATCCTGAGCCAAAACATTGAAAATTTCGGATTTGGCGAGCACAATGCCTCCATTCGGAAGCGAAATCCCCAATTGAAAATCCCCAGTACTGCCCAACTGCATTATTTTAATCACCCAGTGACCTTCGGTTAACTCCACATTGAACCGCCCCCCGAACAATCTGCCCAGCCCCCAGGATAAATCTTCCACCCCCGTTAAAATCACCCGTCACGTTTTTACTGTTTACCCCGACCCTCAACCGTCTATTCGCCCAACGAAACTCCTTGCAACCGGCCCTAACTCAATTCCCAATCACGACAAAAAGAAGAAAGCATAAAAAACTCCAGCGAGTGTCAAAACGGTAACGACTTTAGTTGCAGTCGTGAACAGTAAACACAAGTGGAGAAAATAAATAACTCTAGAGTGCAGTGTAAACGAAACGACGTAAATTTCGAGTTAACTGGAATTGTTTGAAATTCGCTTTTCCTCATTGTGTGCAGCCTCTTGTTCGACTGGGAAACGTTAAAACTTGGGTGGTACCAATATAGATTAAGACATTCTCACCAACTCCTGGCATCCCATTATCCATTGAATTAACAATGTCAATGATTCTATTCAACTTTGTCTCTCTATTCCCCTTCATTTCCTATATTTTCATCATTTGATTCTCCAAATTCCCCAACTGTTCATTATTTTCACTTAAAAATTTTAGTATTTCAAGAGTTGACAAGCAATTTTGATGCACGGAGAGAAATTTTTTAGAAAAATTGTAGTACTAGCACGGGAAAAGAGGCGCAAAGTGGCGGCCAGGAAGAAATTCCAGTGCTGGCACTAGAAATTTTATTGGGGAAAACGTGAATTTATCCCCGTATTTCTGTGAAAATTTCACAGAAATCCCCAGAAATATTACTTTAACAGCACCAGCATTTTTCGCAGCCAGTGGATTGTAATTTTTTCCAGTACTCGTACTAGAATTTTTCTAGAAAATTTCTCTCCGTGTGCTTCATTGAAGAATATTGTCCCCAAAATTGCAAACGTTCTTGAAAACAAAATTGTGAATATTTTTATTCTTAATAAGACCTGAAATTTTTATTCATTTCTCTATTGCTGCGTGAGAGGAGCCCTTTTGAAACCATCACGTGCCAATTCCCTGGAAGACATGCCAATTTATAGTCACAATAATTAATTCATGACGTTGTAACCGTTTTTTCATTGCATTTTTCATTTTCTTAGTACCATAGTACCCCACAAGATTTTTCATTCTCCAATTCAGATGTTCACCCGAACAATGTACTTGTGTGTACGTAAATTGTATTATTACAAAGCGCTCGGGTTTTTCCCTCTTTTCCTCTCATTGTTCCATTTACTCACTCGAAATATTTTTTTACGTCGGGAATTTGTTGACGGATAATCCGATTTGGGGCATTTTCGTATAATGAATGTGGGTTTTGGCCAGCTAATGAGTGGCGTGCGGTGAGTAAACTAATACTCGGAAGATACATAATTTTTTTTTAATGTTTCGTTAATTCGTTTAACTCTGGTTAATGGGATAATAGCGGACACATGGGACTAGAAGATGTTTCGTTTTACTCCGACTCGTTCACTGGAAAAACTAGTGCCTGAAGTTAAGATAATTTTGTCAGCTTTTTTCAGACGTTTAGTGACTCAGATTGAGGCATTAAGACATGTGTCACAGACATTCTTCAGGTGTCAGGAGCAAGAACGAGAGAATCTTTTGTTTCACACTCATGATGTCTCAGTTGTTCTTCCGAATTTTTCATTGATCTTCTCTTAATTGTGAACCGTGATGTATGAATAGCCAAATTATTTGTTTAATAATAATTTTGGTTGCGGTAATAATAGAGATCATGGCGTAGAATTTAAAGGGAGTTGGGATAATCAGGGTAGAAGAATTTTTGTGAAAAAAAAAGTATTTTTGAAATGAAAAATACTGAAGAGAAGTATTTGTCCTTATGAGGAGACTGCGGTGAAATTTAAAAATTGCAGGGGTGTCCTTACTGTACTGATGATTTTAGTACTGATTTTTTTATTCTCAAAAAATGAGGACAAGTCGAGTTTTAATTTTTTTTCATTAACGACATGTGATTGTACAGGGATAAAATATTCAAAACAGTCCCCTTGCTGGGATTTTTGATAGGTTCACTTGAATTTTGGTTACCAAAAATAATGAACATTTAAAAAAATATGTGAGCTTTTTCGAAAATTTCAATTGTTTAATTTTTTTGGTTCGAATTGGTAAAGACAATAATATTGTGGTATGATGAAATTTGAAGATCATGACACATCCGTAAACTTCAATTTTTTTTATTTTTCGGACAATTCATTTTACAAAATTGCAAAATAACTAATGATCAAATAAAAATATTAATGATCAAAGACTAAAGATCAAAGAAATGATAAAAAATTGTAAGATCAATAAAAATTATAGCCTTCAATCTGCAGCATACTAAAACACGATTGTCACTGCCAATTAAAAAAAAAATTAATAAAAAAAATAGAAAATTGGAATTGAATTTTTTTTCATTTTTTTATTTTTTTTTATTATGTGTGGGGAAACCAAAATTCAAGTCAATCCATCGAAAATAAGTCTACGTACAATAAATTGGAAGAAAATAGATAAGTCCCCCAAAACGTCTTGTGATTTCATGTCTTAATGGGTTTAATGTCTTAATATCTTCAAGTGTCTTGAACTGAGACACAAAAAATGTCTTAAATTTGGTGACTTCTATTTCAAGACATCATGAAAATGTCTTGTCCATCAAACATTTTCCTTTTAACCGGAAAAAACGTCTTATTTAAAGCCACTCGAAATTGCAATCATCCCGACCTATTTACTGTCTAATGTCTCAAATTAAGACGTCCGAAGACACTAGTTTTCACAGTGTGTTTTCACCAATTATCCTCCGACATTTATTAAAAATCAATTGAAGTGAAAAAATAATACAGCGTACTCACGAGATAAATCCTCCAAGAATGATCATAATTTTACAAACAATCGTATTATTGATTTCAAATATTTATCAACACTTCTCTCCAGCCCGAAGAATCGCACGCCACTTGCAATCGCAGTATAAATTCACCTATAATTGTTTCACCTCCCTTCGTTCAATTTTTATTCACATTTTTTAAGTTCATTTTTCACTTTTTTTTCATCAATTTTCTCCTTTTCGCCATATACTACTGATACGGATAATAAAATTCACTGGCATTTGAATCACCTTGGCAGTTCATTGTGTTGAGAGTATAATGTGTGCGCATTGGCATTCCTTGCACAAAAGTGTCTTCGCCGTGTGCCTCTTTTATCTATTTATATTGCATTTTATCATTTTACGTTATTTCTCTTGTTTCGCTAATGTGAAAATGGCACACTGAGGAAATCAATTCATTTTAATTCTCATTTTCATTTTTAACTAGTCTGAATAATTCAGTATGTCTTGATTTTTATCATGACGAATATTCAGAATCATCGTACCATGTACACTGTTAAAAATTTTGGCGGAAACTTTCGGTGGACTTCTTAGAAACTTTCTATTAAATTTAATTATAATAATAATTCCCTTAATTAATTCAGTAGTGAAATGGTAAAGGGAAATAAGTCGACTCATCTCCCAGTTGAGTTTTTGAGGAATATTTCCGAATCTGAGGGAGATAGCGAAATTTTCGTAATTACATTTGTTGTAGCACTCAATCGACTCCACAAAAAAAGTTATACCAAAAATTTTGCTATCTCCCTTAGATTCCGAGATATTGATTGAAAACTGGTCAGTAGTCTAAATTGACTCATCTCCTTTTACCACTTGCCTACTGAATTAAATTATAGTTGCACTGGATTTTCATGAAATTTCGTTATTGAAAATTCTAAATTTCACCGAAAATTAATGGAGACTCAATTTCAGCCCAATTAATTGATAATTCAACGTAATTTGCTACTGAATATTCATGTTTTTATTGGAAATGTAAGTTTTGGTAAATTTTCAGTGAAATTTGAAATTCTATATTTTTTTAATTATCACCATTAGTCACTAACTTTTTTCCTTACCAATCCATTTTTTGATTTCACGAAAAAATGAATGGAAACTGCGAATTTCAGTTCTCAATTTGTCCCTGAATATTCACGTCTAGATTGAAAATTCCAGTGAACTAGTAAGTAAATTTTCGGTCTCCAGCTGTTCAAAAATTTGAAATTTCCTTGAATCCCCAGTGAAATCTGAAAATCACCAGTCAACTGTCGCCGAAATTTCCCTATTTTCCTAACAGTGCAATCCCAATCCCTCAATCATCGGAAACGTGTATTAATCTTTTTCATAATCGCATTGTAACATGGATGAGATGAAGTCATGATCGCTAAGGCGTATTAAATTGTTTTCGTAGCATTTTACACTCCTCTACCTACGTTTTCATCCTCTTCGAAGTACTAAAAAATGATGACGACATTGCTGAGTTAAGTACTCCATATCCCCACCCGATTATTACAATAATTTTTTTCATTTTTACGTTTTAATAAAAGTCACAGTACGACACAGGATAATTATATAATCCATATTGTTTTACAAGCATAAAAAAAGTTGCTGTTGAAACGTGACTACAGCACGGTTAAAACGACCCGTAACAACCAATACTCGTATATTATTTATACGTAAATGAGCGGCTCCACTTAATGGTGGTTTATGGTGTGCTCTTTTGAATCACGTGACGATGATGTGTGGCGCTGAAAATAGGACGGTGATTGTAGCAATAATGGTGAACAGAGTAAAAATGATTAGGCACATCCTGTCTATCACCATTGCCGCAAATTTCCAGTCGTTGGTTATCTTCGTATTTTCATCATTAGCTTTCAGCTGATCCGTGATTATCTGTTTTTTTCCAACATAACAGGGAGACAATGTCTCAGTGAAAACTGTTGTGAAATATACTTCAACCCAGTGGGAGTAATTTTTGGTTAAATAAATTAGCAGAACAATTTTAGTAAAGAATATGGTAAGAATTCATCAGTCTCACTTCAGAGTGAATGCTGAGATATTCTGATGATTTTTGACACATCGTTTTCTAAAATATATCCACTTGTGTATATCACAGCTGTCTATTTCACCAGAAACTACTGCCCTTCCTCCCGCGCCCCGCCGGCTGCGGTGCTCATGGTATTAAAAAAGAGGTCAATGAGGGTTTTTTCTCTTTTGTTTTGGTAGAGTTTAATCCGGGCGTGTGGATGGGAAAAAAATCTAGTTTGGACATGAGTCGAAAAGGAATAATCCTTCCCAAACACTCGCATATGAGATGGAGCGTATAGGGTGGAGTTGAGTCAGCTGTGGAAGATACTCCGGTAAGCTTCACGCTTTCTCTCTTTTTCACTCTAGTCGACTTCGCGGAAATATTTTCTACCACACACATTGGCATTGGCCATATTTGCTGACTTTGCGGATTGAAAGGGGGGGGGGGGGGGGTGGAAAGTTCGAGGGTTCTTTATTCTTCGATGTGACGGATTATTAATATCGGTTACAGGTGCTTTTCTGCAGGTTTCGGGAGAGGTTTCCTTATTCATTTAATATTTTTTATGTTATACAATTGTTTTTGATAACTATTGGGGAAATCTCTCGAATGAGCAAATTTTTAGTCTTGTATGTCATCTTTTGAATATATCACGTATATATTTGTAAAATATTATTTGTTTTTTCATATGATGTAGAAGAAGAATCAAATGAATAAGAGGATATGAGATTCATTTTCCTATTCAGAAAGAAAAATAGTTTCTAGTTTCTATTCTGAGGAGATTTCCTTGGAAATTACACTTTTTTGTCTAATTTCAAAAAAAAATCTCCTCGGAATAGAAACCAGAATATTAATTTCTCGAAAAGTAGAAGAATTTTTACATAATTGACGTTACTCAATCATTAAGGAGAGGAGGAGGCATATAAAAGCGTAAAACAAGGAAAACGTTGCCAACACCAAAGAGATGAATGAATAACAATAATAAAATAATATTCTTTCAATACATTATTGTCTGTCAGACATTCTGTATTAAAAGAAGCGCACTAAAGCTGAAGAAAGAATTCTCTAATACACTGAGAGAAAAGCGACAAAGTTCTCAAACAAGTCTTACTTGTGCCAAGAGAATAGTTTTTTGAAAATTATCAAAAAATAATTTTTTGCGCCAAACATACAGAGAGTGCGCCGGAAAAATAGATTTAGTAGTTAAAAAAAAATTGCATTCTCTGCATACGCAAGAAATGTCATTTCCAGCACTACTCCTTCGTTATTCGAAACTCCCATACGTATTTTGCTCCCGAAAAATCTTTGTTTTATGCGAAACAAGGGATAGTAGTTTTTCGTTTCGGCTGTCTAATAACCACAGACAAGAAATGAACCCTTAAATGAAACAATAATAATGATATGATAGCAATCTTGTAACTTAGGAATAAAATATTTGTTGATAAATTTTCCTCTGTATATTTTCATCCTGAAAAGGCACCGTCTGGTGTGAATTATCCGCCCCTTGAGCCAAATATTTCGTTGCTGTCGAAAGCAGAACAATTATTCATGTTTGAGACTTTCAAATTCGAACGAAATAAATTCTTTTTTGGCAGTTTTCAACTAGCGATTTTGTTGGCCCAAACAAGACTTGTTTGGCAACGTGTTTGTTTTTCTCTCAGTGTAGAATCGGCCAAAAACTAGTTTTCTATCGAATTCATTACGTTTTTCTGCGAATGAGAATGCCATACTTTACCTTGATTTCCTTCAAAATAAGAACGAGCTCGTAACGTGCACAAAAACATGCGCTCTGTAGTATCGTTTCAACCTGGGGCGTCGTACCATCCTGTGGATGCTGATGATGATGCGGCGTATGGCTCAATTGATGCGCTGGATACGATGAATGTGGTAAAGGCGTTGCGTGTTGATGATGCGGCGTTGGTGCCGGTGTATGACTGTGATGATGATGTGGTGTTGTGTGTATGTGACTGTGACCATGCCCCGACAGAGCATGATGATGAGGCCCCGGTGTACTGTAAACATTGTTTAACAGGTTGTTGTGGGATGCCAGGGCATTATCCTCAAGGTCCAATACATTCGCCAACAATGATTTGCTGCTTCTCTGGGGGAGCTCGAGATCACCGTATCCTTTGTTGGCACCTGTGGGTTATATTCATTTTTACGTTCAAACGAAAAAGGATTCGCTTTATCACAGCCGCATGAAATATGAGACTTTAGCAGCTAAATGTTTTGACAATAAAATCTCATGAAATGTTGAGTTTCATGGTGAAATGCTTTTAATGCTGTTCATACAGGGAAAATAAGTAATGGTTGAAATGAAGCACATGTGAACTCATAACTTTACACACCGTTGAACATCAAACTGCTCGTTATAAACATGAAGTACATAAAGGAGTTGAGAGTGTGCTAAAAATAGGAAAAAAACTTGGGTTTGAGATTGAGACGTTTTGTCCTCTTTTGGGAGTTTTTTGTGACCCTCGGTTTAGACCGGGTTTAGTGGCTCAAATTAATATGTTAAGACATTCAATAACTATTGAATAGTCTTCGAGTGCCTTGGGCTGAAGCAGAGAAAATGTTTTAAATTTTTTTACTTGTATTTGAGGGCATTATGAAAATGTCTATCAAACGTCTTGTTTTCGGACGAACAAAATTTTTATGAAGCTGGTGAGTTATTTCTACGTTCCGTTCTGTAAAATTTCTTAATCGTTGGGGAAAAATTACGGAACGATTGGTCCCCACTGCGATGAGTCATCAGACGAGTGGACTCACACTTTTTATTGAATTTTACTTCGCTCGCAGATTACGTTTCGAAACGGAATTTCTACGTTTTGTCTGGTGATTTTAATTGAATTTTTCTTTTCGTGTGAGGGAAATTATTTGTAACTTAGGGGTATCGTCAACGCGATGAAACACTAGTTTTCACAGAAATAACTTGCCTGTTACTGGTGAGGGCTTTTGCGACTTTTGAGCGTCTTTTTCCTCCTTGTCGCAAGGCCTCGACATTCTCAGAACACAGGGTAACCAGCCGAGAAATAGTACTTTCACCTGGGTGCAAGATTAACACATCATTAAGTGCGTGTTATCAACGGGGGCAATAGCTATTGGGGATTATCAATTACCCATTCAGACATTTCGTGAGTATCTGAGTTACGATGATGATAGTTCAGGATGAGAATTGTGCTGACCACGCTACTGGCGACCATGAACATTATACAATTGAAGTATGTACCTGTGAATCAGTTAAATAGAAACGACTTAGTCAGACATTTGCGCATGGGGCAGAATGCTGGAGAAATCTACGAGATTTATCATGTTCATGTTTTTCCACATTTCCATTTTTAGAATAACTACTTATAAACTACTATTTTCGTTGGGAATGAGTCCATTCATATGTTTATTTTAGATGGAAAGAAAGTAAAATTATTCTTTACTGTGGGAACATAGCAGATCTTAATGTGAGAAATAGAATGCAGAACCATATCTGCCACACTCGAAAATTTACTATTTAACAGTCATTTTGAGAACAAATAATACGGCTGACAAAATTAAAATGCGATAGAGTCTGTCGGAAAAATTACTATTGAATATAGTGAAAATTGAGAGTCAGTACAGTAGAAAACGGTAGCATAAAAGTTGAATTTCCAATTGACACGAGTAAAATTTAGATGGATAAACATGAATTTTTATTTTGTCGGTTAAAAAAATATTTTCTGCCCCTTTCAAAATGAATATTCGCAGGACGAGGGAGAGGGGGATTTTTTGAATAACCGAAGTGAAGAACCATATTTAATCTTCTTTATCATCCTTTACAATTATTATCAATAATTTTGCTCTACGTGTATTCATTCTGAAAAAGAGGTGGGAGGAGAGGAAGGATTGAATTTTTTAGAATTATTCAATCCGCCACCCGCGCCATTGCGTGGTCGACAGAGGGAGGAGACTCCAAGAATTGAAAACAATCGACGTTCTCGTTGTCCGCTGGAATTTTTACTAGTCAACATAGTAATTTCTGCAATTTCCTCGAGTAAAATGTAGGAGAGTTTAAACTAAAGTTTTAAATCGTAAGAAAAAATTACAATTTAACATAGTAAAAATTCATACGATTTGAGTAATTTCTCGTCGTTCAATAATAAAAATTGGTAAAAAATAAAGCGTTTTCAACACTTCTGGAAAATATTTTTTCGTTCGTGCATTTTATGCTGTTTTGTGCGTTAAAAATTACCACGTTAAATCGTAAAAAATGATTTTCACATCGCAAACGTTCGGTTAAAACGAATCAAATTTTATGTTGACTCTGTGAATATTGAGCAGTCGTTTACGTTCACCGGGACAATTTTTGACGGAATCCAGGGTAAATTTTTCTACAATTTCCTCACTTGTTCAGTAATTTTTCGTCGTGTTTTTTTTTAGTAATTTCTCGTCGTTCAATAGTAAAAATTGGTAAAAAAATAAAACGTTTTGAACACTTTTGAAAACAATTTTTTCATCCGTGCATTTCATACTGCTGTAAAAAATGAATTTCCCATCTCAAACGTTCGCTTAAAATAAATCAAATTTCAAAGTTTTCCGATATAGTCCTCGATTACTACATTCACATAAAACTTTTCAATTTTATGCTCTCTCCGTATAATGAGCATAAATTGTTTCCATAAAATCAACAGTTCATTTGCCCGAAACGAAGAATTGTTACATTTCAATAAAGTCCAATGTTAATAAAATCGTCATTCAACTCCCAGAAATGTTTGTCTACATCCAAAAACTATTCATTTGTTGTGACTAAAAGCGCAAATAAACTATATTCCATCCAAATAAATCGTTCCCCTTGGTCCATTTAAGTTTGAACTCAATCGACAAATCGTTTGATCAATCAGACGTAACAGCGACCTTTAGTGATTGCCATTTAATTATTCCAATCATCGAGCAGACAACAATTTATATCGCACTGTGACTGAATAACCCCAAGACTCACCTAATAACGGCACAGCATCGGACGTTGCTGGCATTGTCTCAGCAACCATGTTCAAGAACACTGTGAGGGACAGGAGAATCGTTACCCCTGCAAAGGATATCCATTATTCCAGTAATTACAACGTTACAGATAAGTAACACTAATACAAGAGGTTGAGGGCAGGAGCAGCAACGATAATCGTTGGCTGTAGTGGGCACATGGAGCTTGAACCGACGCTTGGCAAACGTGACACTCGAAATAAATGTCCAGATGAAGAAAATGGGGATTTGACCGCGAGTTGAATTGAACCATTCCATCGGTGATTGGCACTGTTCTCTCGTTCGAATTTCATTCTCCTGGTTTTTTTTGCGCGTTTCTATTGCCCTCTGTATTTGAGGAAACACGGAGGGAGGCTGGTAATTGTGAATTGGATTGTTTGATTGCATGGCTATTGGACGAGGGCGACCAGAATAACCACAGACTAAACAATGCAGAGGAACTATTTTGAGATATAAATGAACTCACCCAGGGACAATTTTTCACCAGAGTCTGGTGGCAGAGTGAAACCAAGGACAGCCATACTGGCAATTAGTACGCATGGTACTATTAAATTGAAGAAGTAGTAGAGTGTTCGTCTTCTTATTATTACGACGAATGTTATGTCAATGTAGGGCTCTGGACAGCAGTTGTAGTATATGACGTTCCTTTTACCAGGTACTCCTGTGGATAAATGATTTTTTAAATTACATTTTATACTCGAAGGGGGGATGAATGTTCAATTCGAGGATGATTATTGCGTATTTGCCCGGGCTGTACCAAGCGCTCTCAAGTGTAATATAAGGGTCAGACACTGAGTGTGAGAATATAAGGGTCAAAAAGTGGAGGTTAAAAAATGAGGGTCAGAATCTTAGGGTTAGAAAAAATGGTCAGAATATTAGGATAAAAAAATTAGGGTCAAAAGATAAAAGTAAAAAAAGTTGGTGTCAGGCAATGAGGGTCATATAAGGGCTAAAAACGGTGATCAAGCATAATATATGACTTATATTTAGACCCTCGTTGCCTGACACCCACTTTTTTTTACTTTTATATTCTGACCCTAATGTTTTGACCCTAATATTCTGACCCTCATTTTTTAACCTCCACTTTTTGACCCTTATATTCTGACACTTAGTGCCTGACCCTTATATTACACTTGAGAGGGCTTGCTACCACCCGGCCTGATACAAAGAATAATCTTCGAATTGAAATACTCATCCTCCAATTGAGTAGAAAATATACTTGAACACTGATAGAGTGATTCATTTATTTCAAACCAGATTCGTTAACTATTAATAAATGAACATTTGGTGAGACCAAATAGACCCTCGTCTCCAACCAAATCCATTCGTTAACAATAATTACTCGTTTCTATCAGTCAATCAAGTATATTTTATTCAATTCTATTGAAAGTTTTCGGACTGAAATAAAAATGAAAGTCAATTTGCAACTATATAGACGATTTTTGGTCATTTTCCGTACACAATTCAGTCGGGATTCTGACCCTGATGTTTTGACCCTAATATTCTGACCCTCATTTTTTAACCTCCACTTTTTGACCCTTATATTCTGACACTTAGTGCCTGACCCTTATATTACACTTGAGAGGGCTTGCTACGACCCGGCCTGATACAAAAGAATTATCTTCGAATTGAAATACTCATCCTCCAATTGAGTAGAAAATATACTTGAACACTGATAGAGTGATTCATTTATTTCAAACCAGATTCGTCAACTATTAATAAATGAACATTTGGTGAGACCAAATAGACCCTCGTCTCCAACCAAATCCATTCGTTAACAATAATTACTCGTTTCTATCAGTCAATCAAGTATATTTTATTCAATTCTATTGAAAGTTTTCGGACTGAAATAAAAATGAAAGTCAATTTGCAACTATATAGACGATTTTTGGTCTTTTCCCGTACACAATTCAGCCGGGATCAGTAAACGGTCATAAAACCGGTCTTTTACGTCCGACCCGACTGAAAGGGAACATGGCGGTCATGCCATTAATTTCTCCCACATCTCTGGGAGAAATTAATGATTAAATACGGCCCAGTTTATCTCTCCCCCTGTTCATCTCCTAATTTTTTTCTATAGTGACCACAAATTGACGTAAATGAAGAATAAATATTCTTCTGTTGATTCGAAAAATGATGGCCGTATTGTTACAAACAATTGATTGACACAACTCATAAAAGAAGAATGGAAACAAGTTCAAAACTCAAATAAAACGCAACTGAATGATCGTTTGTTTGTCAGCTGTGTAACAATAAGATGTTACTTCATCTTCGAATCACGTCTCGCGCGTTTGCTGCCGGGTCGACCGCGTACGTGAAGATTATCAGACTCGTTCGAGGTCAATCCACGAGCGAATCTGCAGTGAAGCAAGTATTCAGTGGTGGTACATGGGGAGAGTTTCAGAAAGGGAAAAAAGAAGGATAAAGCCTGTATATCCGTATATCCGGGAAATAAAAGAGTAATCGAGGAATTGAGACGAGAATCATGACCGGAGGATTCTCCGCATGGAAATCGGGAGCTCCTCGGGTTCCTCAAGTCTTCTTCGGTTTTTTTATGAATGTATGGAGACATCGATGATGGTGTTACGTGGTTGAGTGAAGGTTGTACTTACCCAACAAATCCCATTCGCCATTGGTGATGAAACTGCTTATGTCTCCGCCCGTCTCGTCCTGCAGTTGGAGATCCAGCTGTAAAGAGGAAAAATAGGATAGATTCAATAGAAAAAGTGGAAACAACGTCTTTATGGAGATATTCGAAATTTCGGGCACTCTGTTAAAAAATTTTGTCTGAATTTTCCGTGCTGAATTTCGGAAATTTTTATCGTGTTCCTATCCCACTGAAATTTCCGGAAATCTTGTCTTTGAAAAGTCAGAATTTCGTGGAAAAATCACACAGAACTGCCAATTTCCGGTCCATTTTTCCCTGGAAATGAATAGAAAATCAGAAAATTCTGGAAAATATATTCTTGAATTTTCAGGACAGTGACACTGAATCAGATTTAGGGGGAAACAAATCATGAAATTTCAGATTTCACTGGTAATGCAATGATGCAATGATGATTTCACTGAAAATGGCCCTTAAAATTCTGGAATTTTAATAAATTTCCGGTTGCACTTTAATGTGTTCAATTGAGACGTCTTGAAGACCTTCATTTTCACTTTGTATGACATAATCTATATTTTATCACGAAGTCCCCCCGCTAACGGAAACCCAAATACGCAACAGAGAAAAAAACAGAAAAGACAAATCACTTTGTACATTTTGTCAAATTGAAAAAAAAAATCACAACAAAATCTTGCCGTTTTATTTAAAAAATCTACTGAATTTCTATTGAAATTCTGTAAGTCTATTGAAGTTCTGTGTTCATGTCTATTGAAGATTATGCAACTTTACCATGTCATATTTTCAAAGAACGATTCTAACCAACAATTGAAAAAAAAAACACTATTTTTCCTTCGTTTCACTTCATCCGTTATTCAAATAATTTTTTGAATCGATAATTTTTTATGATTTGATAATTTTTGGCGCGGAAGCCTCCACCAACGAAAATTTCGACCAGTCACATAATACCTTTATTGCCGTGTGACACAAAATATTTTATGTCATTTTGTGTCATGGAGCGATGCGAGACATAACTTGCATTGTCCAATTTTTTGGATCATAATGCATAAATATAACACAATATAAAACAAAATGCAAAAACTTAATTTTAACGATTACAAAGCTTCCACTCGGAATCAGAAAATAGGAAAGTGGAAAGAGCCAGAGCCGAACAATTCGAGAAACGTACATTGCAGTTGGAATCAAATACTCGTGATGCCGGCAAGACTCTCGGTTGGATAATCCAAAGGAAATAAATCTGATGCTCCGGGTACACGCTGAACTGACTCACAAACGAAATGAATCTGGATAAAGGGAATTCCATTGAGCGTAGCGATTGAAACCCTCCGTATCCCATCCAAAATCCCCGAGACTCGGATTCTTCGAGGAGGAATGATGGGCGCGGAGGGTGGGAATGGAACGATGTAATTGCCTTTATAATCGATTATTAACCTGCCAATCGATGTCTCGGGTCTTCAGTCTTTACGAGCGATGTATCACCCTATCAAGGACGCGGTGGGAATGTGCTAAAGCTCCTGCCAGGGCTTTTTATTCGTCCGTCAAGATTCGGAGAGGGTTGCAAATCACAACGAGCGATGCGACACTGGAATTTTCATATTAACCTATCGGATGTTGGGGCGGAGAGACGAGAAGTGATCGCCCGGTGTAAAGTAGGTCGGGGTTGGATACGTGGAATAAAACATGAATTCGGTCAATTTTTTTTCGGGGTGATTGCAGATGCATGGAGGAATGGTTTAAAAAAACATCTGTCTAGACGGCTGGAATGAAAATTTCAGGGTGTCAATTGGTAATCGCGGCTGGGGGTACTTGGAAAAGTCAATTTTCGTGGGGTTGAGGATAAGTTGAAGTGTAAACAATAAGTAGGGGAGACCGGGGCACAATGAGACCCCTCAGTTTTTTTGTTTTCAATGAGACAAATGAGTCCAGTGTTTTTTTTTTCAATGTAACGCGTGTTATTTTAATATTTTCATGATATTATTATTCATTTAGAAAAATGAAAAATATGATGGAGATTATAAATGCGTTATGTTGCAAAATTTAATTTATTTTTTAATAATCAATGTGGACGATTTTCTTTGGCACGAAATTACGCGCTTTTAATATAGAAATGTTATTTTGAAGTGCAATGTATAATTTTATCTTTATAGCAACTTAAACAGGACAAAAGATTATTTCAATTGATAATTAATGCAGTTACTTCAAGCTTCAAATGACAAAATGATAAGAAAAATAATTGAGTGACCGGTCGTGTCAGAGGTTGACACATTTCGTCCTTTTATTAAATTATTCCAATATTTTTTGGCTGTAAATTTCCGATACACTTTAAGGGAATTTTTATCACATTTGAGTTCCACTAAAATTTCGAGAAATTTCGTCGTTGAAAATGCAAAATCTCATGGAAAAATTAATGAAAACTGCAAATGTAAGTTTAATTATTCCCTGAAACTTGCCAGAAATCAGGAAATTTTCAGTGGATATATTCTTAAATTTTCAATTCATTGGAAATTCAGCGTAATTTAACACTGAATATTCATTTTTTCGTAGAAAATTCTAATAAGTTGAGGAATTCTTGTCTCAGTGTTGCTTAAAAATTTAGAATTTTCTGTGTAATCTGAAATTTTATAATTTTTTCCCCCTAGATCGCATTCAATATTTATCATCTGAAAATTACTAGTCGGCTGTCTATGAAATTTTAAGGACAAGGGTCGATTGATCATAAACCGAGTGGAATAATTAAGTCTCTCCCGATTGACCTCACGAGGATTAAACTTCGTCATGGTCATACTTTTCGAGGATGAAACCTCGCAAGTATTATACCTGGTAAGAGTTGTGTCTCGCGAGGGTAGAACGCCGCAAGGATCCAATGTCGCAAAGATTATGCCTCGCCAAGTTTATGCTTCGCATGAACTCGAATCTTTGAACTCCGAATGCATCAAATTCTCTATACAATTATTTTCTTAAACAATAGTTTCTCGTCTGACGAAGGCATCCCGTACATTCGGGTTATCCAGACACATAAATTATTTATCACAAAAATTTGACACTCACACTAATCTTCGCCCGGAATTTTTATTTAGGTCTTTCCAATTTTTCAAGATTTTTTTAGATTTTAATCTTTTTCTAAACTCGAATAGCTGGTTTTCTCATAAGACTCTGTGTTATTTCGGCATTTATTAATTAATCATTATCAATAATATTAGATTAAGAATTGAGCGCTAATTTAAACAGAATAATTCTATTCTTATTAAGGATGTATTACACCCTTTTCGCCAAAATTCACGTTTTTTGAATTTTTCTGGCAAACTGTTGTCCGGACTGATGTGAAAAAATATACCGTTTTTGCATTTTATCATTACTTAATAATTCACGCAATTTCATGGTCGTGCAATCATTTTCCTGCGTTTTTTCTAAAACTTCGAAAATTCACAAAACTTTAGAAAAAATGCAGGAAAATGATTGCACAACCATGAAAATTCGTCAGTCAGTCAATAATGATAAAACGCAAAAACGGTATATTATTTCGCGTCAATCACATCAACAATTTGCCAGAAAAATTCGAAAAATGCGAATTTTGACCGAAAGAATTTTCGAATTCTTTTTTTTTTTTTTTTTTTCTTCAATTTCCGTTTAGATTTTGGTCAGATTGTAATCTTTGAAATCTGAGTTATATTTACATTACTTTACGTCTACTAACAATGGGGAATTTCATTAGTAACTGTAGAACAATCAATCATTTGTGGAAAATATTAAATTTTACAGGGGTCTCATTTTGCCCCGGTCTCCCCTACACCCGGAAAAATTATGCTTTTGAATCAAATCAAAATTTTCATTCGAAATGTTTTTACATATTTCAAGAAAAAGTATTTAATTGCATTGAACAAAAAATTTATTCACTTCAAACCACGTTACAATTGGAAAGTTACTCAGGTAACAGTAAATTAATATTATATACAGATGGTCGAATGTAAACAGGAAAAAAAGATTCGAAGATCAATATTCCAGTGAGAAAACTGCTCTTTCATCGTGCATTGGAACTCTAAAGTGAATTTTAAGTTCACATTTCACTCCGGGAAATTCTTAATAAATAAAAACTTGGAATTTCTTTCGCCGATTCATCCAGCTCCTCCGCCAAGTTTTCACGAAGCGATCTCCACTAGAAATTCAATTTCACTCCCAATTTCAACCCTCAGAGGGATGGAATATGATCCATAATAGGTGCCTTAAGAATATTCTCCATAACAGAAACCCAAGAAAGGGGAAAAAAGAAATTATTTTTCTTTGTACCTTGAGATATCAAGAAGAACGAGAATTTTCTACTTGCGAGGGATGGGGTGGATTCAAGTGAAACGTCTCCCTAATTAATCAGCCCAGGGCTTCGACCTGAAGAGATGTAATTCAGGTTTTTACATCGTAATGACTTGCTACATAAAAACTTGCATTGAGAAAGGTTTTTGTACCGGTGATAACGAAAGGGAGCAGTTCATTAACGCCGAGAAATTAAGTTTCAGAGATAAAAACAGGGAATAAAAATATTGTTTATTTCAGAAATAGAGTTGTAAGGTGTTCTGAGAATTTTATTAGCTGTGCACTCAGAGAAGAAATTAGCTCGGAAAAACTATATGTTACACTTGAGAATATTTATTTGATGCACGGAGAGAAATTTTCTAGAAAAATTCTAGTACGAGTACTGGAAAAAATCACAATCCACCGTCTGTGAAAAATTCTAGTGCTGTTAAAGTAAAATTTCTTGGTATTTCTGGTAAAATTTCTGGGGACTTCTGTGGAATTTTTACAGAAATACTGGGAAAAATTCACGTTTTCTCCAATAAAATTTCTAGTGCCGGCACTGGAATTTTTTCCTGGCCGTCACTTTGCGCCTCTTTTCCCGTGCTAGCACTAGAATTTTTCTAAAAAATTTGTCTCCGTGTGGAGCGGATTTACTTCAGGGAAATCAACCAACTTGATAGAAGAAGATTTAATATAATTTTTTCCCAAAAATTGTTTCCCAAATTTTTTTTTTCCCAAATTATTATAGGGGAGGAAGAGGTAAAATGGACACTTTTGACTTTTTAAAAAATATTCATAACTCAGAAACAGATTTATCAATTGCGCTCAGTCTAAACTCATCACAAAGAGGAATCATTGTTCTTTCTATTGAAAAATGAAATTATTCTATTTCATGAACAATCCAACAAGTCATGAACATTTCAAAAAAAGTCAAAAGTGTCCATTTTACCCCACCCTCCCCTAGTAATATAAAACGATAAATGATGTACATTAACAGAAAATCACGCGAGAAATGACCATTCGGAAACATAATGCTAATTTATTCGCAGAAAAGCTAGGATATATGAAGACAAAAGTAATTTCCCCCTTATTTTTATTCGCCTGCAAATTTGTTTTATCGATTTATCGAACTGATTACCTGAAAACCGTCGTAGGTCCATGAGCCGAATTTCATCTCGCAGCGCTGATCGTCAAATGGAAACCATGTGATATCGATCTTGCAGGTGCTTTTGAAGATACCTGGTGGCACGTACAAACATGTGCCATTGTCCTTGACGACTACGTTCGTTGGGTAGGTACCGTCAAAGCCCTCGTCAGCACTGGAAATTATTTAAACGATTAATATTCTTGGGAATTCCATTGCGCAAAGTGGAGTTATTTTTGAGAGAGTCAAAACATCAAACAGAGCAAATCTTGGACAATGACGAATTTATTTTGAAATTGAATACTCTATCTGAAATAAATCTATGATTTCATTAATTGTAAACAGCGAATAACGGTTTATTTTGGTTGATATGTTCCTATTTATTAAAAAAAAAAGGATCGTTACCCAAAATGATTTTCGATTTTTATTTCACTTTTAGGAATTCTCCGTGTAATAAAATGAAGCTCTTGAATGCAAACGTTGAAGCGAACAATTAATACAATTGAATTTTATACATAAAAACTATTGGACATAGATACACACGGAAAAAAATATACTTGATACAACACTGAGAAAAATTTCAATGGTAATTTTAACTCCAAGGGAATTGTCAAAGGATTTATATTTACAGTAACAATAAACTTTGCAGATTAAACTAGGATTTATCGTTCGATTTACTTTGTCAAATAGTGTTATCAACATTATGATGTAATTTTCACCTTAACGTAATATTTGAATCCACAATGTTTATTGTTACCGTAATTATTATTTTTTCGATAATTCCCTTCTAATTGAAATTACCATTGAAATTTCTCTCAGTGAAGTATATTTTAATCTCGAGTGGAGGATGGGTGTTTCAATTCGAGGATGATTATTTCGTATCAGCGGAGCTTGCACGAAGCGCTCTCAAGTGTAATATAAGGGTCAGACACTAAGTGTGAGAATATAAGGGTCAAAAAGTTGAGGTTAAAAAATGAGGGTCAGAATGTCAGGGTTAAAAAAAGAGGGTCAGAATATTAGGATAAAAAGATTAGGGTCAGAATGTAAAAGTAAAAAAAGTGGGTGTCAGGCAATGAGGGTCATGTAAGGGCTAAAAACGGTGATCAAGCATAATATATGACTTATATTTAGACATAAGTTTGTTTTTTGCCTGACACCCACTTTTTTTACTTTTATGTTCTGACCCTAGTGTTTTGACCCTAATATTCTGACCCTCATTTTTTAACCTCCACTTTTTGACCCTTATATTCTGACACTCAGTGCCTGACCCTTATATTACACTTAAGAGGGCTTGCTCCAACCCGGCCTGATACAAAAGAATCATCTTCGAATTGAAATACCCATCCCCCAATTGAGTATAAAATATACTTGAATCAATGGATGTGTATGAATAGATATATGAAATAAAAGGAAGGTATTCCCTGCAATGGAACTATTCTATGGGCAATCGGAAGAAAGAAATCCTGAAAATTTGATTGAAAAACTACTCTCCGAGTACCTCCCATACAGCCGTCCATATTCCGCATGAAATCATGACAGCCATAGCCATCCTCAAATATTCATGGACCCTAATGGATTTACACGTGGTAATCATTGATAAAATATTTGCCAATGGAAATTCGAAAAATCCTGGAGGACGAGAGTCCCCCAGCTCAGGATAAAGAGGAGTTTGGAAGGGATGAGGGAAGGGGTTATGGTACTCGCAAGGTTGAATGCTCATATATAGTACATGCAGCCCTACATCCAGGGGCGGCTGAGGATTGGTTGGAACTTGGCCAGTTGGCCGCAACCCAATCCGTTATTTCATTCTTTTCGAAAGCCCCCCGATGCACCCCCTAGCTCCTCTCCCACTCGCATACCCTCTCACTCCCCTCTCTTGCCCCCCTCCCGCCCCTTTGATACCGAGCCCGTGGTCCGCTATATCTATCAGGCCACTGCCCCGCCCACATTTCGCTTCTTTTCACCACCGGGAATTCCTGGAATTATATAGATAAGTGATGTCTCTGTGTTTATATGTTTACTTCGATTCAATCGATTGATTTTGCTTTTTTAAAATTGTTGGATATTTTTTTTGTATTTAAGAATCATATACGGAAAGAAGAGTTCAGTAAAATTTCATTTTCATTCGTCCCCGTGACCGTCAGATGGAAGTAAGAAAAAAATACGCTGACATACTGACAGAAAAAATTAATTTTATCAAGAGAATTTTGATTAAACTAACTTTCATTTGGTTGTTAAATTTCAAATAAACATGATTTCGTAGTGAATACCAGTTATCTCTTCTTGAGATACATTTGATTGGGAGACATCGAACTTCTCTAGAATTGAAGTTCCTTTTATTTGTCGCAATAATGAGAGTATTTGATTTCTTTCTAGCCAAAAGTTTGCCAACTCCAGAAATTCGTTGGTTTACTCAAAAATCAAAATTATTCTCATGACTAAATACGTTGTTATCTCAATCAACACGATCATACGTTGTTCCAAGTAAATTATAATTGAAGTGAGCATTTCGTATGTCGAATCAGGATGAATATTGTTACGCGGAAAAAGCTTTGAGATTGTAGTAAGATGTCGTTGAGTTGAAAGAAGTTTATATTTCTTGACTAAAAAAAATCGCATTAGTTTACAATAACAGAATCACAGATTACGGCAATTCTACACAAACTTGGATATCACAAATTTCGTTCAATGTGATGTACGGAAAGCTCAATTTAAACATCGGCTTCATTCGAGAAAACAGAATTCAATTCATTCCTCAATGTAATCATCTCCTCGGTACGAATTTTTTATCAATTCATGAAAGTAGAAAATTTCTCGACTGGAGATTATATTAGGTTTAAAAAAATATAACTTTTCCATTTTTGTGGTGAATACATTTGACTTGACGTTCAGGACTGTTTTATTTGATTCAAGTGAATGTATTTTAAGAAGAAAATTGATATTCACCGTAAGATCTTATTCATTTGAAATTGGTTCAAGATATAATACTCGTTCCAAGAAGAAGACATCTCAATAAAAATAACTTTCTATCAGTGTACGAATGAAAGTGAAACTGTACTGAACGCGTTCGGTGAATGATTCGGGATAATTTTTTATTGAATGCAGGGTAGATCTTGCAGTTGCGGCACGAATTACCCTCACGTTCAGGAAATTCTCCCGAGCCAACGGAGGAAAATTCACTATTACAAGTACTGACCATCGAGTTCGCTCCGCGATTACTTACTTGTTTGGTAATTTTTCTCCAACTTTTTTCGCCGTGTGGCGGTATAACGTGTCCCGTGTCTGCACTGCGGGATGGCCACAAGTCGATAAAGGGAGACACTTTGGTATGTATTTGTCCACTCCCCCCCCCATTACTTCCTCCATTTTTCACCGATTTTCTCGGTTACTTTTTTACCTTAAATTGTTTTTTGTCAGTAGAGCCTCGGCACAGGTACCGCATGAGGTAACTCGTTAAACGAAGTGACAGTGTTATTAAAGTTAATTACCCCGCCGCGTACCCGCCCGCACCGTCGACCCATTGTGACGGCGTTTCACACGGAACACAGCCTGTCCCGAATGAGAGGGTGGTATGAAGAGGAGGCGTTGGAGGGAGAACCGAGAGCTTCAGTAAGGAGTTAAAAAATAACCAAAGCAAGAGTGGAGGGGGAGAAAAATGTGGAATACGATAGAAAATCCTTAGTGCTTTTATTCATGTGAAAATGGCCGGTAAGCCGGGGCTAGGTAAGCGTTGTGCTCACCGAGTTGGATGAAACAAAACGCACTGGCATAGTCAGTAAATGGTAATCCGAGGAACACAATAATTCAAAAGTTTCGGGTAAAACAGCGGATTTTCATTGTATTTTGAAATATCCGCGGAATTTCTTCGTTTATGAAAATGGAAACTACGAGAATAAATCGAGGGAGTGGAGGAATTCTTGATATCCTGGTGTTACTTACACGAAAAAAAAAAAATCAGTAGCGAAGTGGTAAAAAGAGAAGCCAATTTTGACTATTGACCAGTTTTCAATCAATATCTCGGAATCTGAGGGAGGTAGCGAAATTTTCATAATGACATTTGTTGTAGCACTCAATCGGCTCCACAAAAAATGTTATTACAAAAATTTCGCTATCTCCCTTAGATTCCGAGATATTGATTGAAAACTGTTCAATAGGCAACATTGACTCATCTCCTTTTACCACTTCGCTGCTGAAATATACTTGATTCAAGTCTATTTTATACTCGAATGGGGGATGGGCGTTTCAATTCGAGGATGATTATTTCGTATCAGCCCGCGTTGTACCAAGAGCTCTCAAGTGTAATATAAGGGTCAGACACTAAGTGTGAGAATATAAGGGTCAAAAAGTGGAGGTTAAAAAATGAGGATTGGAATATTAGAGTTAAAAACTGAGGGCCTGAATGTAAAGTTGAAGGAATGAGGGTCAGAATATTAGGTTGAGGTTAAAAAAAGAGGGTCAGAATATTAGGATAAAAAATTAAGGTCAGAATATAAAAGTAAAAAAGTGGGTGTCAGGCAATGAGGGTCATATAAGGGCTAAAAACGGTGATGAGGCATAATATATGACTTATATTTAGACCCTCATTGCCTGACACCCACTTTTTTAACTTTTATATTCTGACCCTTATTTTTTAACCACCACTTTCTGACCCTTATATTCTGACACTTAGTGCCTGACCCTTATATTACACTTAAGAGGACTCGCTACAACCCGGCCTGATGCAAAAGAATCATCTTCGCATTGAAATACCCTATAATTCACATAATAAGGTTTTTTTCCGTGTTTAAAATTAAGGAAATTAAATATAAAATCGACAAGCACCTCCCAATGCATCTCCCCACCTTGTTCAATACTGCAAGCCCAGTGTAAAGGTCGAGACAATAGAATTCGTCTTCGTAATGAGCAGGTGATTCGGCGTAGAGTGAGCGAGTGGAAATAGTTTCGCACAGTAGTACATTTACGGGAGTAGGTTTCAATGGTTCTAACCCATTTGTAACACGATCTAATCATCCCCCGGAGCCGCCCCTATCGAATCTACCTCCTGCATCTGCTTTCTTCCCAACGATACAAACTACAATCAAAGACCCACCAAACCGATCCACTATATTGAATTGGAAACAATTCAAATCTAATTTTCGAGCCAGCTTCGAGCACTTGGCGGAGAACGATACTTCAATTAGTCACCAGTTGAAGGATAAGATATGTTATGGATGATAATACTCAAAAGCCATCAGACATCGTTTTGGTGATGACGAATAAGTCATCGTGAAGCAAACTCCATTTCCACTACATTTTCACTGTATCGGGACAAAGGCATTGAAAAAGAATCATATTTTTAATATAATTAATTTCTTCCTTTCAAAAGAATGAATTTAATTATATTAAATAAACAATTTATTCACTCGAGATCGAGAATTTTCTTATTGTCTGAAAATCACATGTTCATGCATTTTGTAATGGGAGTGAGATATTATGTTTTAACAATATTCGCGGCCATACGTAGGAAAAGGCCGTTTGACTTCACCTCATTTTCCCCTAATAATTATTACATTTTTCTGTTTCAAATTTCATTTTAGTCACTTCCATTTTTGAAGCGATAAAAAATTATTATGATATAAATTTTCACTAACTTCGAACAACAAATGTATTCAATTCAAAAAAAATTTCTTAATGCAAGAAAAATTGTTAATTCAAATAAAAACTCAATTTCGTTTCATTTAAATAAACTTATTTATTCGATTCAAATAAACTTTACTGAATTCAAATAAATAATTTCTGTGGAGAAATTCTCTCTGCGCAGTAAATACTCCATTTTCTCAAATGCTCACGTGAATGAAGTCAATAACATTCACTTGATAAAACCGGAGCCTCAGATAATTCTCTGTGAAACGAATGTATTCACCCGAAAGACATAAATGTCTCACGAGAGCAATTACTACTACAAAAATTATCCTGTTTTGGTGGAAACATTCTTTTTTGTCCACACGGAGAGATTTTTGATAAAAATTATCATACCGTTCTATAAAAGTCTATCATGAGTCATCGTTTCCTCATTTCTATTCCGAAATTTAGTAAAAATTAATATATGACGATCAAATTTTATTCTACGTTAGAGAACTTTTACCCTGATAAAAATAAAAATTACCGTGTCGGTAGAGTAAAATTAACCAACTGTTCTAGAATTCATTGTTCTCTACACAAAAATTATTGGACTGAAAGGGTAAAATATATTATGCGTCAGGATAAAATTTCTCTAACGCAGAATAAAATTTGATCATCATATATTAATTTTCACTAAATTTCGGGATAGAAATGATGAAACGATGACTCATGACACACTTTTGTAGAACGGTAGGATAATTTTTATCAAAAATTTCTCTCCATGCACAAGTAAATTGATTCAAGAACCAATTTTTTCTCTCAGTGTTTGGAGGGACGCCAAGGGCAACTTGGATTCGGCCGCGCACCCCTCTCCGATCGCCCAGCATTTCAGGATTTCTGCCCCTTCCACTTGACAACATTGAAAGCATTAAATTCGTGTTTGTCGATACGTAATGAGTTTCAAGCGCTCGGGTATTGGGGCGAATACCATCTGAGCTTTCAAATCTCGCGGCAATGGTACTAACCGATGGTTGTTGGTCCAGGGAGATTGTATCCCCCGATACTTTCGACGACACGTGGAATTATTGGGGTGCGGGAGGACTGGGGAATGTAATGTATAGCTGGCACCGCCAACGCTTGGCACCCATTACCGCTTGAGTGTCCTGGTAATTAGCACCGGATGAGATGCAGCAAATAGTTTAGGGGGGGCACTGGGACTTTCCGAATTCACCGCCGGTGTATTTTATATCTGCGATAGGGTATTGATTGCCGGCACTATTTCTGATGATTAATTTTGATGGGATTTATGGAAGGGACTCTGAATTTTGGGGTTGCATGGGGTGTCTTGAGGGGAAGGGGAGGATTCCAGAAAATGGAGTATTTACTGCACAGAGGGAATTTCCTCCTCAGAAATTATTTATGTAATTTGACAATTTTCCTTTATTTGATGTTCTGTTAAGATTGAATAAATGATTTTTTAATTATTAATCAATTCAGTAGCGAAGCGGTGCAACGGATCACGTCGACTTATCTCCCAGTTGAGTTTTTGAGGAATATTTGTCGCAAAAACNTAGGGATAAAATATTTGTTGATAAATTTTCCTCTGAATGAGATATTGTCATCCTGAAAAGGCACCGTCTGGTGTGAATTATCCGCCTCTCGAGCCAAATATTTCGTTGCTGTAGAAAGCAGAGCAATTATTCATGTTTGAGACTTTCAAATTCGAACCAAATAAATTCTTTTTTGGCAATTTTCAACTAGCGATTTTGTTGGCCCAAACAAGATTTGTTTGACAACGTGTTTGTTTTTCTCTCAGTGCACCAAATATTCTCCCGCGCAACATAGTTTTTCAGCAGATCTAATTCTCCCCCTCAGTCTACCGTCTTTCCTCGATTACCCAAACACAACTCCGCCCCCGAGTCGAGGATTTGGTTCTGATTGGACGTACACAGGTCTTTCAAGATCTCTCCAGACCTAGATGGACCTGGTAAGTCCTAATCAGTTCTGCGACGTACTTTTCCAGAGACCATTCGAATCCTCAGTTCTTTTCGGTCCTGAGAAGCCCTCCTCGATGCTACCGAGAATGCGTGATTTTACGAGCGGGTGAAGGGGAAGGCATGTATGCGGAGGGTGGAAATTTGTAGCCAACGAGGAGACAGGGTTGCAGAATATCATTTTAGCCACCCTCATCTCCTCGTTTGCAGGCGGTGTTTAAATAAAAAATAGTGAACGTTGATTCTGTATTTATTGACCGCCTGATGCCAATGAAACCCTCGGAATGTTTTTTATTAGCTCGCAATTTTCTTCAAAACTACTTCAATGAGGAAAAAAATAAAAATTTGGAATATCTATACATGAGGGGCTAATTGATCGGATCTGGGTGAACGTTGATTCCAACTATTTAAGCGACGGGCTATTCAGAACTTCTCGAAAGTATGTGGAAAAAGTGAAGACTGAGAAACCGTTTTTTTTGGCCCCAGCCAAAGGGTCAGATTTTCGGGTTTTCCGGGGCAAGTGGATTTTCGCACAAAATCGAATTTTTTAGCCGCGGTGAACGTTTATTCCAACTATTTAAGCGCCGGGCTAGTCAGAACTCTCAAAAGTATGTGGAAAAAGTGTAAACTGAAGAAGTTTTTTTTTCAAATTTTCAAAGGGTCAGATTTTTCGTTTTTCTCGGGAAAAAGTCGACTCTCGGCAAAATCGAATTTTTTAGCCGGGTGAACGTTGATTCCAACTATTTAAGCGACGGACTATTCAGAACTCTCAAAAGTATGTGGAAAAAGTGAAAACTGAAAAAAAAAATATTTCACCGGCGGCCACAGGGTCAGATTTTCGGTTTTTACTTGGAACAAGGGTCAGATTTGTTAACACTTTCTTTTTTTATTTGGACAATGCATGCAAGCGGAGGGGCAAGAGTGGCTAGAATAGATTCTGCAACCTTCTCCGCTTGTTGGATAAAAATGTCAAGCCTCCGCATACATGCATCTCCCCTCCACCCTCCCGTGAAATGTCGATTTTCGAGATTAAAAAAAAAACAATAATTGCATTTTTTATTTCAATAACGCATGAGTAAATAGGGATATGAACGCAGATTTAATATAGGCCCATAGAATTACGGGGACCGGCAAGGATTTGGAAAGTCTGAATGCAAGTCCTGCTTACACCTAACAAGTGCTGAAGTGGGACATAACCAGAGGTAGAAAGGTCTCGGAAGCACTTGGGAAGAGGCTTCCCAAGACCTATCCAGTTCTGAATGGAGAGACCTAAGTAGAATTTGTCAGGTCCAATTATTCGACTCGGGCCGCCCTTGACGTATACCCTTTCATCACACAGGCGCATCTCGTGTCCAGAATGTAAACCCATTTTGTCATGCACCGAATAAGGAAAGAGGGTTGGACCACAATCTAGAGTGGCGTGGGCTGACTGAAGCACGAATGTGTGTGCGTCCAATCCTCGAGACCCTCAGCGGCACTAATCGCGTCAGGGCAGGTCCTATGGATAATGTATGTTGAAGGTAGAATTGGTATATACCTTTACTAGAACAAGCAGAAATGATGGAACAGGGAGGATAGAGGCAGAAGGCTGGGGGGGTTATGCACGCGTTGTGGCCTAGAATCGGTTGAGAATTCGGGGATCGTGTGTATTCGCCGTGTCAATGTGTGCTATCGATGTGTGGGTGGGGCAACGTGTCTGTATTTACTAGTCTCCCCCGATGTTAGTTGTATATGCAAGATCTCAGTATTAGCAATATCCATGATGGGCTAGGGCTGTGAGGAAAGGGAGACGGAAATGGTTTGGCTAATCGGGGTGGGGCTGGCTCCAAACGTTTACCAGTGAATGGTACGAATGCCTTTGGCTAGATACGGGGCATATATATCTGACGATTTGGAAATCTTCGACGACAATTCATCCCCCGGCTGCCTCCACCCACGTCGGACCTCAATGGGTCAAACGTGCTGGTTTGGTTTATGGGAATACACCCACGCTCCACTGAATTCGGGGTGAACGCGTGGAGAAACGCAATCATGTTTTGCTTACGCTGGGGAAAGTCAGCAAAGTTCTCGAACAAATCTTACTTGTGCCAAAAAAACGTTTGGTAAACATTATGAAAAAATGATTTTTGTCAGTAAAAATTGCCGAACTCACAATTCGCTCACCGATCACGGAATCGACGCAGAAATTTTAAGTGACGGTATCGGAATTTTTCACTGGAGATTCAGGTAAAAATTACGGAACGCTCTGGACAAATTCCGTGACAGCTCCGTAAAATTTCCTATGACGATATTTCGCTCTGGAATTACGGAAAAGATAAGTAATTTTTATTGATTATTTTTAGGCAGTATACCCGACAGTTTTATTTCGGATATTTCCTCCTAGTTCTTCATTTTTTTTACCTGAATATTTCGCAGTAGCTCTTCATTTGTTCGGCTCATTTCATTAGCATAATTTGTTCAAATTTTCCCCAATTCACCTCCTGATGTTGTCCACTGCACTCTGCTTGGCCAAAATCCGATTGGAAAAAATAATCCGACAAATACCCCTCGAGATTCAAAATTAACCGGGTATTTTCCTCAATCTCCCCTGCAAACAAACCATCGCGCCAAGTTTTGCAGAAAAATCTTTTAACCTGCAAAACTTGACACCCTCATTTGTTTGCAACGAAGCTATCAGGAAACACCCGATAATTTTGAAGCCCTTGGGGTATTACTAGTGATAAATACCATGCGGTTAAAAATAAAAAACTGTAACATTACACGTTCGCAGACGTTGGCGTCACAATTGAACCGGAAATCCCGATCAAATTTGTGACTGATATTGCTAAATGTGGACACAAAGTGGGCGTGAGTCATGTGAGTGCGTCACCAGGAATAAATGCCAACATTCACAATTTCCATTCGCATGTAGCATTTCCAGTCCTGCAAATATTTTCGAGGGGACAGGGTGAGGGGAATGCGATGGTTTCATTGGTTGAATAATTAATTCCGAGGAACTCTGCAGAGGTTACATCTGCCGCAGAATGACCCAGACTGCAAGTTACTGCAGAAACATGAGCTGGGTTTGATATAGATGTGATTCGCATGTGTCGTCTTCATGAGATTTCACGGAAAGAATATAATTTTTTTATCGTTCTTGAAATTTTTTATCAAGTGACGCTTTCAGTTGAATTTTATGGGATTTCGTCGTTTTTGAAAATCCAGTTTTTTTTATCAAGGGATATTTTCGAGTAATGTTAAAGTGATTTTGTAATTGAAAATTCGTAATTTGACAAAAAAAATCAAAGGAGCCTGTGAATTTCAGTTCAATTATTTCATAAAAATTAATAAAAACTCTCATTTGTCGATTTTTATTAATTTTCAGGGAAGGATTGAAATAAAAATCACTGCCTTTATTGATTTTTACGTCGAATTGTGGAGTTTCAATCCTGAAATTCAGTACAAATTCATTGGAAATGTCCTTTGATAAGAATTTCCACGGAATGTTCCACAAATTTTCAACGATGCAGCGAAGTATCAAGTCTCCTCTCAGTTGACTCCACTATCGTCTTATCTCTCACAATGGGGCCAACTGCAGCTGTGCCTCATCTACGAAGAGAGCTGAGAAAGTTACTGCAAATTTTTATCAAGAGACACTTTCGCGTTGTATTAAATAGATTTCTTCATCAGAAATTCACAATTTAATAAAAATAATCAATGGAGACTGCATTTCAGTTCAATTATTCCATGACAATTCATAGAAACTCTTAACCCTCAATTTTCATTCATTTTCCTCAAATCATTGAACTAAAAATCGCTATTTCTATCGATTTTGTCATCGAATTGTGGAGTTGAACCCCGAAACTCCGTTCAAACTCATTGGAAGTGTCTCTTCAACGATGCAGTGAAGTATCAAGTCTCCCCTCAGTTGTCTTGACTCCTTTCTCAAAGAGAGCCGACAAGGTATACTGCAAAATTTTTGTCAAGGGACACTTTCGCGTTATATTAAATAGATTTCTTCATCAGAAATTCACAATTTAATAAAAATAATCAATGGAGACTGAATTTCAGTTTAATTATTCCATGAAAATTAATAGAAACTCTCAACCCTCAATTTTCATTCATTTTCCTGAAATCATTGAACTAAAAATCGCTATTTCTATCGATTTGATCATCGAATTGTGGAGTTTGAACCCCGAAATTCCGTTCAAATTCATTGGAAGTGTCCCTTGACAAGAATTTCCACGGAATGTACCAGCAATTTTCAACGATGCAGTGAAGTATCAAGTCTCCCCTCAGTTGTCTTGACTGCACTATCATCTTATCTCCCACAATGGAGCCAACTGCAGCTGTGCTTCATCTGCAGAGAGGGTTGGGGAAGCTCAGTGCGATGAGAATGCGGTGACTACCATGAGAATCTCATGGGCTCCGGATCGCGTTACTCTAAGTACTAGTTGACCAGATTTCAGATTCTCACTACCCCCACCGCTGCCCCTCGTTTTTTACTTGCGATTCTCGGGAAGTGAACCACTACCAACGAACTAATCGAAATTCAGAGTCTCCGGGGATTCCAAGGTGAATTCTTGGGATTTCCAGGAGGAGTTCATGCCTAAAATATGTTAACAATTCATTTTTTTGGGATTCTCAGTGGGGTGGAATGACGAGTGGGTATTTCATGCATTTGAGGTCGCAGAGAGTGCAGGAAATAGTTTTGATTTTCGCTTCCAATGGGTGGACGCAGTGATGCTGTCGAGACTAAACGAGAATTATTTTGGAAATATCATCACGGTCTAAACAAATATCGAAATGTAGGATCATAATCATTCAGACGCAGGATATTTAATTTAATGAAATAATGAATGTATATTCTTCATTTTCTACACGAAGAGAAATATTCAAGAAAAATTAGGGAACATTTCCCGTAATCCGCAAGCGAGAATCGTTTTCAGTGAATTTCTATATGAATATAAGAAATAAATCTGAAACGTTCAGTAAAATTTCGGGTCTGTCACCGAAAAAATACGAAAAAGTCACGTAATTTTTCTGGAAGTTGTAAAATCTAACAGAAACTTCAAGACTTATTATGCCTCAGAACATGAAAATTCTTGGATGTTTAAGAATTTTTACGAAAAGTTCCGGAAAAATTACGGAACGTATTGTTAAAATCTCCCCCCCACGGTGACTCATGGCTAGCCGTGAGGCGTCGGACGGATGAGTAATTTTTACGGAACAGATCGTAGAATTTACGTGACGATTGACACTTTTTATTGAATTTTACTTCGCTCCCAGATAACGTTTCGAAACGTAATTTTTACGTCTTTTTTCTGGTAATTTTTATTGAATATTTCTCTCCGTGTAATTATTCGTTTTCAGGTCTATATAATCGATCTTCAACGTATGAAAAGTCTCACTCCAATAACCCACGACTTTTGAAACTCACAGTAGTCTCCCTTTAACAGCACTAGAATTTTTCTAGAAAATTTTTCTCCGTGTAGTGATTTTTAATTGATCAGCTGGTGATTGTCAAAAATTTCAAGACTTTTACCTGAAATTTCAGGAGTAAATTTCTGACTTTGTCCGCCGCAACACGTGGAAACGAGTATATACGTTTCGAAGTTTCATTTAGACTCACCTGTTATACATGAGGACATCGGGTTTCCATAATCTGTGGGGCGGAATCCTGAGGTCTTTAACTCCACCGTACTGCGATACGTTCCACCTCATGTTGACGTCGTTCCATTCCTGAGAACAATAGAAATGACATGAATATAAATAAGAAAAATTACCAGTGTTATTTTACTAGTTATAACGTAAAATTGTTACTCGACATATTGAAATTTTGTGTTACTATCTGGAGAGAATCTATTTCCTTATTCGAGAATCGTTCCCGATTTTTTTTTATGTGAATCGTGCTATTGACTCCACACATACGAATATATTTATCGCGAGAGATCAAGGCGAATTCCACGACGATTGGATCACGTACTTGAATGTAATGTAATAACTATCGGTAGTCCGAGTGGCGGATGCTCGGTAAAGAAATCGGAGGGAAATCCTCTGGAAATGGAGAGTGCGGTTATTTGAGGAAACATTTAACATTTACTCAATTGAAATGAATAAATTGTTTACCTTATCTCAATAAACGATTTGTTTGGAATAAATAAATTGGTTTCTTGAATCGAATAAAAATTTTCTTAGAAATTAATAAATTATTTATTTTATATTATGAAAATCCTTTTTCTTGAAACAAGTAAACACACGCTTCTTCATTTTTAATTTCGACATTTTTGCAAATGAATAAAAAAAAACAAATCAAGATTTTTAAGGGATTCAAATAAACTATTTTTCCGGGTGTGATTGCATAATTATTTACGCGCGCTTATTTATTTTTTCTCCATTCTTTCTCTAATTTTCCCGTGAAAATAAAATATTCAAATGAACCCGCGAATTCGTGAGAATTTTTCCAAATACACCCGCCCAATTGTGAAAGAAACGTGACAGAGACATAATTGACTCGGATACACACACCCCGGAGGTGTCTAAAATATGAGTACACAGTAAGAGTCGACTAACCCCGACACATTTTCCCTTTCGCCGCGCACCACAGTCCGAACGTAGAAATGAAAATGAAATTAAAATTTATTTCCATACAGAGTGAGCACCGGTATTCGAATTCCAGTTTAATGCCCACCCCAGATCGCTTCCCATTCATTTTAATTTCGATGAAATATTCAATGCTATCATGAGAAATATTTTTATGAATATTTTTTGCATTCTTAATGCCGCGCCCCTTCAATGACACTACATCATCTGCGCTTTAATCCGCGTTCTGAGAATTTAATAGTCGCGGGGATAATTCATTTGTTCGCAGTTTGCAGGTGAAATGGACGAAGGGAATGGAGAAAGAATGGGGGAAGATAGTGAACCTTTTAAAATACTTAATATATAGCGGAGTATCGGGATCGAACGGCGAATGCGAATGGCATGGAATAAACACCGAGTGGACCTTGCCCTCAATTACGGCATCCAGGAATACAATTGCACATTTTATTCTGTTTATTTTCATTCGCATTTGCCCGTGCTGGAAATTTTTGTCTGAATTTTACGAGAGGAGGTTCTTGAAATTTTAGATAACGTCCTGAGTTTTCGGGGTTTTTGTCGGATTACCTATTGAAGGAGCAACTTTTTTAAAAATTAGTTGGGTCGAAAAATTGTATGTTCCCCTGAAGAGATCTTCTATCGTGTTGAATTAATTTACTTGTGAACAAAAAATAAAGTTTTCACCAAAACATGATAATTTTTGTAGACTGTTAGAAAATTACTTTTGAAATTTCAAGTGAAAAAACTTGAAATTTGTAACAACGACAAAGTTACATGAGTAATTATCCGTTAATTTCTTAAATATTCAAGTGATTCTCGATTTTCAGGTCCATGCAGAACTGAAAACCCTTGGAAATTTTGAAAATTCACGCAATAACTTTTCTGAATTCTTAATCGATTGAAAATTAAATTGCATCTGATGTTCAAAAACTGTTATTGACAAAACTAAATAATTTCAAGGGGACAATTTTTTTTCGGAAAAAAGTATTCTTTCTGATGATCGCGACAAAAATTCAATTTTTAGGTAAAATATTAAATTTCCTTCTATCAAGTTGGTTATTGCCCCGGTGCAGTATAACCCGAAAAACATTAATATCCTCCCGCCACCCGCCGAATCCGCGCGTGACCATTGTACCCTCCATCACTATCGCGCAGTCCAACATACGACCGATTCCAATTTGCTTGCCAATCAATTTTTTCCCATTCATCCTTCTCCTGACAAATTGCCAGAAAAAATGTTGCTAATTAAAACATTTCCAAGACTCCAATTCAGCCATAAATCCCACGAATTGGTCCTTGAATCAGCGGGACAAGAATGAAAGGGATAGGTATTAAAAAAATGTAAACGAAAAACTGAACAAAACAGAGGCATGACCCTCAGGGCAGGCACTGCAGTATTCCGGATGAGCCCAGTTTGGAAACAATGAGGGATGAAGGGTAATACTGCTGCGATGAGCATACAAAAAGGGCAAAATAATTTCTGGGTTCATTTTTACACTCACGCTATTATACATCTCTTGAAGCTCGATTGATGGCCAAGTATTTATTTCCGACAATGGGACATTTAGAGGGATTCAAGATCCTATTAGTCATTAATTTTGATTTTATTTTAGGAACCTGAGAGGATTGGATTTTTCAATCTGTAACGAGTGCGGAATTTCTATTGAAAACTAGAATTTTGCATTAATTGGTACCGGAGAATTAATTGAATCGGCATTGAATTGACTAGTTGTTCAGTAAAAAAAATATAGAAATTCCATATGAATGCATTCGTTGAATATTCATTAAAATTATGTTTGAATGTTTAAAGATTTCCATTTCTACACTCACATTCTCGTGAATTTTCTGAAATTCCGTTGATAGTCAAATACTAATTTCGAACATTGCGACTTTTAAACGGATTTAAAATCTAATTAGACATTCATTTTTGTATTTATTTCGGAAACTTAAGACGATTATACTTTTTTATATGCAACAAAAGCGGAAGTTTCAGCGGAAACTTAATTTTTTCGATAAATGGAAATTGCAAAATTAAGGGAATTTGCATAAATTTCCTAATTTTCCAGTAAAAAAAATTAATGAAATTCCATATGAATCCATTCGTTGAATATTTAACAACTTTTCATTCGAAATTTCAGGTGCATGGAGAGAAAACTAGCGGAAAAATGAAAAAAAAAATCGTTTTGTGATTCAGTTTCACACTTGCATTTTATGAATTCCTCCTAAAAAGAATAATTGAATTTTCATGTTCAATTTTTATTTCTGAATATTCAGGGACACATTAAACTATAAAAGACTTTTTTGCACTTTGTAAACTTAAAACAAATAAAGACGATAACATAAAATACAATAAAACGACTAAAGTAAATGTCATAAAATAAAATAATTCTTGATAAAATTCTGGATAAATCATACCATTTCAGTACAAACAACACAACACAAAGTGAATGTTCCGGATAAACCGAAAAAACCTCTCATTCCTTCCGCATTTTGGTTTGTTGTGCAGTAAATTTTCTCACTCGCATTTTATGAATTTCTCCTAAAAAGAATAATTGAATTTTCATGTTCAGTTTTTATTTCTGAATATTCAGGAACCAATAAACTATAAAAGAATTTTGCGGGTTGTGAAGTAAAATCCAATAAACACAATAAAATAAAATACAATAAAACGACTAAAGTAAATGTCATAAAATAAAATAATTCTGGATAAAATTCTGGATAAATCATACCATTTCAGTACAAAAATCACAACACAAAGTGAATTTTCCGGATAAACCGAAAAAACCTCTCATTCCTTCCGCATTTTGGTTTGTTGTTCAGTAAATTTTCTCACTCGCATTTTATGAATTTCTCCTAAAAAGAATAATTGAATTTTCATGTTCAGTTTTTATTTCTGAATATTCAGGAACCAATAAACTATAAAAGAATTTTGCGGGTTGTGAAGTAAAATCCAATAAACACAATAAAATAAAATACAATAAAACGACTAAAGTAAATGTCATAAAATAAAATAATTCTGGATAAAATTCTGGATAAATCATACCATTTCAGTACAAAAATCACAACACAAAGTGAATTTTCCGGATAAACCGAAAAAACCTCTCATTCCTTCCGCATTTTGGTTTGTTGTTCAGTAAATTTTCTCACTCGCATTTTATGAATTTCTCATAAAAAGAATAATTGAATTTTCATGTTCAATTTTTATTTCCGAATATTCAGGAACCAATTAAACTATAAAAGAATTTTGCACTTTGTAAACTAAAAACAAATAAAGACAATAAAATAAAATACAATAAAACGACGAAAGTAAATGTCATAAAATAAAATAATTCTTGATAAAACTCTGGATAAATAATACCATTTCAGTACAAACAACACAACACAAAGTGAATTTTCCGGATAAACCGAAAAAACCTCTCATTCTTTCCGCATTTTGCCCTCGACACAGTAAAAAAATTTCCTCAACTTTTCCTCCCCGTAGAATATTCCATCAGTGTAATGAGCAATATCAATTATTCAATTTCGTCTAATCTATTTCCATTGTGGCATTCATATGAATCTTCTTTCGGTCCCCCAAATGACTCCATAATTCCAGAACATAACGAGTTCACGTCCCTCGCGGTCTGGCAGGAGTTGGCGAGTTTCGTTGACATTAACTGAATTGTTTTCTCACTCTTGATGCGAAGCACAGTTCCACCCCACGTTGGTCACAGTGGTCTAGCAGCAGTGCATCACTTAACGCTGCTTGCAGATGTGTATTCCGAGTTTTCCATGAGCTTTAATTCCGGAGGATGAGCAATTATCATTAAACCAAAGGATATGGGAACTGCATCGCTAGAGATTGGAGCGTGTAACGTATCGGTTGGTGAATGCAGCATGTGAGGCTCTCCCTCGCCCCCACAGACTCCTTTCTTTATCCAGATCCAAGTGGGCTTGAGATTCCGGTGAATTTCACGGAGCTGAGCACTTCGAGAAACATGAATGCAAATGTTCCATCTTCGTGAGGATTTCGTGGTAATTCTTGTTTCACTTTAAATCCAAATAAATTAGATGCATATACTTCGCCCTTTGGATGCGGCAGATTTGGATGTATTCCCAACGCTCTGCACCCGGAATAATATAAACTGATTAATTTCCAGGGTTTACTCAGTGCAACGCGCTCACCGGAAGTGCTTGCCAAAGGAAGTGAACCGGGTCAGAAGAGGGGAATAGTCGCAATCGATCATTGTTTTCATTATTAATTTCATTTGTTATTTAAGAACTTCGGAAATGTATTCCAATACAGAGATTTATATTTCTTGAAATCTCAGTCACAAGATCGTCGGAATTTTTTATGGTGAGAGGTTGAAGACAATTTCAAGTGAAAGCGGTCACAATTTTTCTCAATCTTCTTGAAAACCCGAGGTAGTTGGGTTTTTCATGGTGAGCAATCATTGATTTTTTTAGGAAAGCTTGAATTTTGAAAATCATTGCGAATATTGAACATGACATATGCATTGTTAGAGATTTTGTGAAATTGGATGGAAAATTTGGTAGTCGGTCTCGTGAGAGTGATGAAATTTCATGCTTTAGGTAGAATTCAAGGAAATTTATGAGTTTTCAGGGGCAGTGAGACGCAAATTTCACAATTTTATTGGATTTTCAATGGAACATGAATATTTAGAGACAAAATGGCATGAATTTTCAATTTTTCCCTGAATAGTTCTGATTTTTCCGAATTTTCATGGAATAATTGCACTGAATAAATCAAGTATTTTATTGATTTTCAGATCATTTTTCAATTTCAAGATTTGCTGAAGTTTTAGTGGAAATTAAACATCGAAAATTTTCAACAGTGCAATTTAATTTTTGATAGATTGAAAATTCGGAAAAGTTTTTGCCTGAATTTTCAAAATTTTAAATGTTTTTTAGTGCCATATGGACCTGAAAATAATTTTCGATTTTCAGGTCAACTCAATTCAATTTTAAGGTCATATTCAAAAAATTAACTGATTCTTCAATGAAGAAATACACAGAAATTTCATGTAAAATTTGTCGTTGTTAGCAATTTCAAGCTTTTTCATTTGAAATTTTCCTGAACATTCCTGGCAAAATAGCAACCCCTTCCAGTTTTCCCATTTTTATCTCGTTATTAATTCGTGTTCTTCTCTAGTCAATTTAATGATGGGATATCAATTTAAAGTTTTACATTTTTTAATTTGGCTTTTCCGTGAGACTAACCACTAAATAAAATATGTTCATGTATTGAAACCATCGAACATCAAATTTCAAAGAAAAAAATTGAAGCGAATAAAAATTAGTGTCATAAATGTTTCAATCGTAGTAAAAACTTCCTTTCGTGTCATCTATTCTATAAGATATTTTTAGCCTGAAGAGTTGTAATTTGACCGTTTTATTTATGTATCCCATCCCCAGTAATCCGAATTTCTCTTTGATTCAGACACGAAATGAGATTCTTTTCGCAACGAGAAAATCTCAACTTCTCGAAAATGTTCAGTAGCGAACGTCTGGCTGTTAATAAGAAAATTATGAATACTAATCGTCACAATTAGGTGCTTTAACTCTGACAGAAAGATAGACAAACGGAATAATTCGAGTTTTGATCTCCAAAATCATAATTGGAAGTTTATTCCCAGATTACCTCCAATGAATTCAGGAAAATCCTTTGGTCAGCAATGAATTCCTTTGGAAAATTTTAGCTAGAAGCCTGATCTAACTTGAAACATCAAATTTCAAAACAAAAAATTGAAGTGAATAAAAATTAGTGTCATATGTCAATTTGACCGTTTTATTTATGTATCCCATCCCCAGTAATCCGAATTTCTCTTTGATTCAGACACGAAATGAGATTCCTTTCGCAACGAGAAAATCTCAACTTCTCGAAAATGTTCAGTAGTGAACGTCTGGCTGTTAATAAGAAAATTATGAATGCTAATCGTCACAATTAGGTGCTTTAACTCTGACAGAAAGATAGACAAACGGAATAATTCGAGTTTTGATCTCCAAAATCATAATTGGAAGTTTATTCCCAGATTACCTCCAATGAATTCAGGAAAATCCTTTGGTCAGCAATGAATTCCTTTGGAAAATTTTAGCTAGAAGCCTGATCTAACTTGAAACATCAAATTTCAAAACAAAAAATTGAAGTGAATAAAAATTAGTGTCATATGTCAATTTGACCGTTTTATTTATGTATCCCATCCCCAGTAATCCGAATTTCTCTTTGATTCAGACACGAAATGAGATTCCTTTCGCAACGAGAAAATCTCAACTTCTCGAAAATGTTCAGTAGCGAACGTCTGGCTGTTAATAAGAAAATTATGAATGCTAATCGTCACAATTAGGTGCTTTAACTCTGACAGAAAGATAGACAAACGGAATAATTCGAGTTTTGATCTCCAAAATCATAATTGGAAGTTTATTCACAGATTACCTCCAATGAATTCAGGAAAATCCTTTGGTCAGCAATGAATTCCTTTGGAAAATTTTAGCTAGAAGCCTGATCTAACTTGAAACATGAAATTTCAAAACAAAAAATTGAAGTGAATAAAAATTAGTGTCATATGTCAATTTGACCGTTTTATTTATGTATCCCATCCCCAGTAATCCGAATTTCTCTTTGATTCAGACACGAAATGAGATTCCTTTCGCAACGAGAAAATCTCAACTTCTCGAAAATATTCAGTAGCGAATGTCTGGCTGTTAATAAGAAAATTATGAATGCTAATCGTCACAATTAGGCGCCCACCCTCACAGAAACCCCCGCGGAAAGATATACGTATGGACTGATCTATCAAGCCCTAGTGAAAATTACAGCCATCGAAGCAAGTGGAATAACTCAAGTTCTGATCCCCGAAATCATAATTGGAAGTTCATTCAAGCCCTCTCTCTAATGGATTTTTGAGTCAATACAGATCGCGGGCCTCGACGATTGACTATATAACATCCAGTAACTTCGCGCGGCATTAATGAAATCGAGATTAAACGAGTGGGAGTGAGTGGAGGGATGAAGAAGGACTCGCCGAGCTTTTCGAGAATGCCGGGCCAATTTCACGAGGGACGAGTTTACGCCCGGAGATTAGGAAGGTTTTCACTTTAATTGTTTCCGGAAAACTTTCTTTGAGGGGAAATGCCAAGAGTGAGGACCGAGAGCCAACCCACAATGACACACCGCTCTTTCAGCTTCATCCTCACTTTTTTTTCCCTCATGATTTCGAGATTCTTTTTTTTTTCAACTCCAGCGAAATGAGTTTGGACGTTCTATCTGATGTGGGGAAGTAAATTAAGTTTCTTTTAATGAATGAATGAGTGGGCGGGATTCGGGATTGTTAACGTGTGAAGAAATTTAATAGAAAAATCTGGAGCTTCTCTGGGAAATCGTGGGGAAGCGCGAGAGAATTTTGCGGGGTTCGATGCAAATTTTATTGGAAAATTTATATTGGGCAATTTTTTAATGGATACTCGATAGAATTGAGTACGTCCAGAAAGACGGTTCCGTTGAATTAATTAAAAATCGTTATCTGAAATTTTTTACTTATTTCCAGAATATTTTTGTTACTAATGAATGTAATTTTTATGAAATCTGAAAAAACAATTTGTTTATTTCAAATAAATGACTTTTTTAAATCGAATAAACAATTTATTTATTTTAAACACATAGTTTTGCAGTCCCTAATAATTATTGGACGATTTTCCTTCAATATTTTTCGAGTTTATTACCATTTCAAAACGATCATAAATTATTAGTAGCAATAAGTAAATATTTATTCGATTCAAATAGAGAATTTTGTTTAATATAAAAAAACTGTTTATTTGGTATAAATAAATAAACGATTTGAATCAAATAAGGATTTATTAGCCTTAAAAAACATTTATTGAATAGGAAATAAATTTTGAATAAAGACTTTAATTTAATTTAAAAAAAAATTATTTGATTCAAATGAATAAATACATCACTCCACTCAAAATAATAATAATAATTTTTCAACTAAAAAACAACCACTCCATCAAACGAGACCCGAAAATGATTCTCGCTGAATTCCCCAAATTAATGATGTTGATCCCACCGGATGCTGTACCCCATCAGACGAATTGGCTGAGACGCAGCTGTTGAAGGGGGAGAAGGGGGGATGCCGCTGAGATAGTTCCAGTCATCTCCAGCCACTCCAATGTTACATGGAACCGACAAAAACGTTAGCTCATCCTCGAGCTTCCACGATATACTCGCATCACTGGCAGCCTTCATGGTTTCCACTTGCGGCTGTGCAAAACCACTCAGCGACGAGTGAAAGATGTAAATTCGATCTGCGGCGCGATACTTTGAGTGTGAATAGTTCTTGGGGGGCATGAATAAAAATAATATTCATTCAAGGATAGAGGGGATCGAGAACGTCTCAATCTGGAGATTTCAATAGAAGTGTCGCTAGCTTGTTTTTAGTCATTGATGAAAAATGTTGGAAATTGAAATTTCGTGGGCTGTTGAAGTAGTATTTTATGTTTCGTGACAGTTTACGTGACTCCGGAGTAACAATAGACAATGGATAAATTCGAGGGATACAGAGAATTCATTCGGATGCAAAAATTAGGATGGATAAACTGTTGAATTAATCATTAAAATTTCCCGCCGTGGAAGCTTTGTAATCGTTCAAATTTAATTTTCGAATTTTTTGTGTAAGAACGACCCAGTATGATCCAAAAATGACTGATTGCAATTGATTTTTTTTTCAAATGTAGACATTGTTCGATCAGTTCTTTAAATTTTCAAATTGGTTCGATTTTCACATGGAAAATCGAAACAATTTAAAAATTTCAAAAATCGGTTGTCCCACGGTAACAAAAAAAATTTTCTGAATTGATTGCATGAGGGCTTAAAAAATTTATTTGAATGTTCTTCTGACCGAGTCCGAAGATGAAGGCGATGGCAATAATCGTTATTTTTATTTATTTGAAAATTTGCAAAAATTTTGTATTAAAAATGAATTAAAAAGAAATCTTATTCAACTTCATAAAATGAAATAAACAATTAATTATACACGATAGAAGGAAATGATTCATGTACGAAACCTCTTAAAATTTTGGTAGCTGAAAATTTCCTCTGAAATTTCAAGGAATTTTTTCATTAAATATTAAATATTTTCATAATTTCATGGAAAAATCCATGAAAACTTGAAATTTTAGATTAATTATTCCAGCAAAATTAACGAAAAATAGGGTAAATTTACAGAAATCTCTCCTTCACTTTCAAATTCCTCAAAATTTCCAGCAAATTTCTTAAAAATTCCTGGAATTCCGAGAATTTTAAAGGCATTTCCTAAAAGTTCAAGGAAATTTGGCAGTTCCACTTGAAAATTCATTGAATTTCCCCCTTCAAATCGAATCCAATACCTCTCCCGCAAAATTTATCCAAATTTTGTTACCAGTATAACTCTGTATAAAATTTCCACAAACTTCTTCCAAAAAACTAATAAAAATGCAACCCTACGCAACTGTTAAGTTACATGTAAAACATCTCTCACAGAAGAACTTCTCAATTCTTCGAAAGCATGTATCTCTGTCCCATTGAGCATGCAGCAATGTTTCCTCCCTGGTACATGAACTAGCACTGAAAATTCTTACCAAGAGAGGAACTTCGGAAAAATACGTTTGGCATCTCCCTGATTCGCGAAAAGTTGAAGTGATACAAAGTACCATGAGGGTCATGTCGACTACTGGTCTCGCATTCCAAATGATATTCCGTGATTTGAACTCTACCCCCAGGGCCCCAGTCCCCCCACAGGCAACTTCGCCCAGCACGAAAAAATGCACGAACAAAAAGGAAGAAATAGAGAGTCATAAAAATGCTAAGTTCAGACTATAACACGCTTGTTAGAAAAGTTTGAGAATGGCATGTACAGTGTATGTGCCACCGTTCATCCGTGAATTCTCATTCAGATTTCATGCGCCCTTAGCTGTATACACTGTGCATATCTTTCTTAGGTATTGGCTTGAAAACAGATTTATGATGCTGTCTGAAAAAACATGGAAGCTATGTGTTTGAACCGGGTAGTGTATGGGGGAAGAGTGGTATAAAATTTTACGATAACTCATTTTGAGATATTTCATGCGTCATATCTTCCCGGAGAGTAGACAGACCGGGTGAGTGGAAATGTTCAGGAAATTTTATTTAACAAGATGTAAAATTTGATGGACTCACGGGGGAAGGAAAGTTTGGTATTTTTTTTCCTCATGTTGCGACTTTTATTTCGTTTCTTTGAAAAATTGAAATACGCGATATTGAGGCGTTTAGGTTCAGGTTTTGATTGATGAATGGAGACATACCATTTTACAATTGAATTTTTCTGTTGAGTTTGTGTTGAGGATCGGCAATACTTCATTGATTGTTAAGTATAATTTTTGAGGGTCGTTTTACCGTTCTAGGATTACTATTTCGGAAATTTTTGATAAAAATTATCCTACCGTTCTGTAAAAGTGTATCATGAGTCATCGCTTCCTCATTTCTACCCCGAAATTTAGTAAAAATTAATATATGATGATCAAATTTTCTTCAACGTTAGAGAAATTTTATCCTGATAAAAATAAAAATTACCGTACCGCTAGGGTAAAATTTACCAACCGTTCTAGAATTATCGTTGTTATCTACATAAAAATTATTGGACTGAAAGGGTAAAATTCATTACGCGTCAGGATAAAATTTCTCTACCGTAGAATAACATTTGATGATCATATATTAATTCTTACTAAATTTCGGGATAAAAATGAGGAAACGATGGCTCATGATCCACTTTTATAGAACGATAGAATAATTTTCATCAAAAATTTCTCTCCACGTGCGAAACTCCTCGAAATCTCAGTGAAAATACCCCCACAAAGACATCCGAGATTAGACCCAGAGACTAACAAAAAAAAATTCTCANTTCTCAACTTTGAGTAATACCTTGCCGATTCCGGCGATTTCCCCAATCTCCCCGGATTTTCTCCCCCCCACCCCCTCCACGAAGACTTGGCCAACAATTAACCACCCCTTCACCTTATAAATCATTTCGCGGTACGTCTTTCCCGAAGCCGGATATAAATTCTCCTAGCAATTACCCCAAATAATTCCCCAGCATAATCCCTCCCCTCCATAACTCATTATTTCCCCGTTTACTCAATTATCACCATCAAAAACAAACACATACATTGTAAATCCCTGACCACATTCATCGCGATGTTGAGTAACGGCAGAAGAGAGGCCACTCACAAATGCAAATCGAAGAGGTCCCACGATGGTGACTAACGAGGTATACCCGCATGCCCTGCTATACGTATAGATAAACCCCTCGAGTGAAGTGAGAGGGAAATATACGATGCCGAAATATAATTGAAAATCCAACGAAAACGATAACGAACAAGTGAAGGAATTAAATCTGGCCCAACGACACATCTGCCGACAGATTGCACAATGTTGGGAAGGGAATTACTGGTTGGTCGTTTGTCGGAAAAATTCCTGCACGAGTATTGAAACAAAAATGGAAATACCAGACATGAAGAAAAATCGATTCAACATTGGTCTGGCAACCGAGCGAGATAAATAGAACGAGTGGAATGTTCTGCCTCCGCTCATCTTCACTTTTTACCTCATCCCTCCCGCCCCGCCGCCCCCGCGCCCCGGCACAATCGTTAACATTGAATTTGGGTCATTGCATGGCTGTCTCTGCACAACTCTCAACTCAATGAGTACTTAAGCCTCTGAATATTAGTACCTGTATGCATAGGTATCCTCCATCTCACTCGAGTGTAACTACTCTTTATTCTTCGCTCCAACTACTTCTGTGCGCTCCCTCTCCCTCATTTCGTACGAATGGAAACATAAACATTAAAATGTTCGTGTGCCAATGTGATTGGGGTTTTCAGTGTTCTTGGGAGATCAGTAGCATTACGAGTGGCTTGATGTTTTATTTCGAAATGCACATGGGTAAATATTAAAACTAGTTTATTGAATTAAGCCAGTCTCATATGCCAGGTTCATATTTGAGCCACGCGTTAGTAATAATCTTAATCCTTCCATCGGGGCATCCCAGTGAGAAATTAATTTCTGAAAATCACTTCTTGTAATATGACACTTAGGGAAGAAACGTGACCGTGTGAACTTTGATCGAGATGTTGCATGGGTTAGACACTCAAGATATTGAAAAAAACCACAAGCCATTTACTTTAGACTATGGAGAATCTATCGCCGGCGAGAATAAGTAGGGGACCGGTCCATATAGGCGTGATATCTTCGATTGATTTTCGAATTTCTCTAAAAAAAATTTGACCGCCATTACGAGTCGAGCAACGCAACAACACCGCACAACAGCTGATCGAGGTCGGTTCGCTCGCTTCGCTCGGTTTGATCGCGGTTTACGGGCCTTCTAACGAAAAATGGCATTCATCACATGGTCCAAAAGTATTTTCTGACGAATGTGATTATAGGCCTCGCCTTCGGGTCGGCCTACAAAGCCACATTCGTCAGAAAATACTTTGTAGACCTTGTGATGAAAATAACTATTTTGAAACCGGAAAAGTGCGCCACAACACTTCTAATTCGATGAGAAAAATAATTTGTAACGTGAATGATTTATTTAGTCAATTTTATTCTTCTTTTTAACTGAGATGTCCACTTGATAGGTTAAACATCCTTAAGGAGGCGGTATGAAAACAAAACATGTTAAAATGTTGAAAAAAAAGAAGAATAAGGAACGACAGAGGTTTCGAGGATAAGAGGAGAATGGAGAAATAATGGGATACATTCAGATGGTAAAATAGGTAATCATAGCAATTTGTTATTGATGCGAGAGGAGAGGGAAGTAAGGGAGCCCTCAGAGCCATTTTTCGTGATTCTGGGGGTGTAATTGTTCCAAGGACTATTTAGTTGGACTGATGGTGAGGTAAAACGGTGGAATGGAAACATGAACGTTGGAGTGTTCGTGTGCCGATGTGATTAGGATTTTTATTGCTCGTGTGAGATCCGTAACTTCACAAGTGCTTCCGTGTTTTCGGGGGTTCCCGTGTGGATTTATGTTTTATTTAGCATTGATGCTCTTTGAGGGAGAGGAGAAAGTGTCGTCAGAGCAGTTTTTAATGCGTCGCAGATTGAACAAACAGCCGTTTTTACACTTCATGATTTTTAATCTGTCAACAGATTCGTTCAATCTTCAGGGTTATAGTTCTAATTCTGTAGCGAAGTGGTAAACTGCATTGAGAGAAAAACGACGAAGTTCTCAAACAAGTCTTACTTGTGCCAAGCAAACAGTTTTTTGAAAATTATGGCGGCGAAATGAAAAATTTTTGTCGCTAAAATAGATTTAGTAATTCAAAAAAAATGGTATTCTCTGCACACGCAAGAAATGTCATTTCTAGCGCTACTCCTTCGTTATTCGATACTCCCATACGTATTTTGCTCCAGAAAAGTCTTTGTTTTATGCGAAACAAGGGATAGTAGTTTTTCGTCTCGGCTGTCTAATAATCGCAGACAAGAAATGAAACAATAATAATGATATGATAGCAATCTTGTAACTTAGGGATAAAATATTTGTTGATAAATTTTCCTCTGTATGAGATATTTTCATCCTGAAAAGGCACCGTCTGGTGTGAATTATCCGCCTCTTGAGCCAAATATTTCGTTGCTGTCGAAAGCAGAACAATTATTCATGTTTGAGACTTTCAAATTCGAACCAAACAAATTCTTTTTTGGCAATTTTCAACTAGCGATTTTATTGGCCCAAACAAGACTTGTTTGACAACGTGTTTGTTTTTCTCTCAGTGTAGGATAAGTGCAAAAATGGAAATTTGTCAGGAGAGTTCCAAAATTTGAACACCTTTGAGAGAACTTTCGATTCAAGCAATAAAAAAATTTTCAAATAAATTGCACTCATCGTAGTTTACCACTTCACTACAGAATTATTACAAGGACTATTCAGCAGAAGTGATGTTCAGGGAAAATGATTGAATGAAGACATGAACATGAAAATGTTCGTGTGCCAATGTGATTAAGGTTTTTACTGTTCTGGGGGGATCAGTAACATCATCAGTGGCTTGATGTTTTATTTATTATTGATGTGAGGGGAGCGGGAGGTAAGAGAGCCCTCAGAGCCGTTTTTCGTGATTCTGGGGGTGTAATTGTTCCACGGATTATTTAGGTGAATTGATGGTCAGGTAAAATGGCTGAATGGAAACATGAGCGTTGAAGGTTTCGTGTGCCGATGTGATTAGGAGTTTTATTGCTCTCGTGAGATCCGTAACACCATAAGTAGCTTTTTTCGGGGGTCTCCGTGTAGTTTAACGCGGTAATGTTCACACAGCACTATTGATGATTTATTAATATTAGCATCCGTCCACACGCAATATAAAGTATTTATTATTGATACTTTTTAATTAACAGGGAAAAAGAACGGCGTCAGCAGAGCTATTTTAATTATTCTCGGATTACCAACACACATTGTTCAATTATAAATTCATCATTCAATTTTTTGTTTTTTCGCATATCAACGGGTTCATTCCATCTTCAGGATTGCAAATCTACAAGTCTACACTGAGAAAAAAATTTATTCCTTCCAAGAAAATGTTATTGGTGATATCTTTTTCATACTCTTAGTAGAAGAAAATATCTCTTTTGGAACGTATTTCTCCAGGCCAGTCATTTCCAGGTGCTCCGAAATCAGTTCCAAGCGTGAGAATTATGGTGATCTATAAGAATATTCTTCTGCATATGACCTCGAAGAAACTCCAATAATAATTATTAACATTTGGAATTATTCCAATTTTCTTTACCTGAGAAAATCGCCAATTTGTAAAATCCGGAAGATATCGGAGAACATTTTGTCAAGGTCATATGTAGCATAATAATCAGATTGTTCAACATCACTGTAATTTTTGAGGATAGCCTTGGACTCTCTGAAAATGACTGTCCTGGAAAAATTCGTTCTGAAAAAATATTATCTTCTGACGAGAATATCAATCCTTGGCAGGAATAATTTTTTCTCTCAGTGTAGGAATTTTTCAATTCCTGAAATTTTTAATGAGTGACATTTCCATTGGAATTCGACCAATCACATATTCCATTTTTTTAAAATAATTCGATGCATAAAATGAGAATCACTAGATTTTAGTTCACGCATCCAGTGAGAATAAGGAAATATCATCTCAATTCGGCACTGAATATTTACGGGATATAAAAAATCATTGTGTTCAATTTCAAATGTATTAAAGTTCATACAATCATAAATTCATTACTACAAAGATGAATGATACACAGGGAAAAACCTCAATGAGTACAAAAGATGAATAGTAAGTGAAAAATTAATGAATAATTTTAAGGCTGTGAGTAATTCCCTCCCAATTTTTGAAGTGATCCGACCAATACCCGTAATTATTGAAAAATAATCGCATTCAGTGTCACTATCCTGAAAATTCAAGAATATATGTTCCACAATTTTCTGGCTTTCTATTTATTTTCAGGGAAAAACAGAACGAAAATTTACAATCCTGTTTCATTTTTCCACGAGATTCTGAATTTTCAATGACAAAATTTCCTGAAATTTCAGTGAAACTGCAACCCGATAAAAATTTCCTGACTTTGGCACGGAAAATTCAGACAAAAATTCCTACCACTTTAAACAAAACGTCTTCTACATTTATCAAATCATAAATTGCGTTTGTCAATCGTAAATTACGTCTATGCAATCGAAAGCGTAAGAGACGACCTCATAAACGTAATTTACGTTTAGGTTTTTCTCTGCGAACTTCACAAAACCTTCATCTTTCACAGACACAATAAAAACCACCCAACTACTCACCAATTTCAGCCACAAGTTCGTAATCAGCAGTTGATTCTTCTCATCCTGCAAGAAAAGAAAAATCACCCTTTAGACTCCCCCTCACTGAATAAAAACTATTAACGAACATTAAATAAACAAACGAATCTATCGCCAGCCGGCGAGGGTCTGGCTTCTGCATTTGGCTCAAACTACTCGTTCTCCACAATACATAAAACTTTGTTTTTTAGGTCGATGGTACTGCAAAAACTTTGTACAACGTATCGTACAGGCGTTGAAGCGCAACATTTCTCGTTCAGGCGAATATAGGCGTACAAAGCACGTATCTCTGTCTTCCCCTCCCCCTCCCCTCCTCCGCGGCAACTTTTCCACGATATATTGTGATACCAAGGGCTTGTTCATGTGATTAGTAGGGTTCCACGAGAGATGCGCGACGTTGAGAAAAATAAATAAAAGAGAAGGAAAAAGGCAAATAACACATATTCTGATGTTTGCGGCTTGCGAACAATATCAATACTTTACCCTACTCTATATTTTACCCTGGAATTGGGTCAAAGCTCGGGTACAGAAGCGGCTGGTTGGCGAGAATCGGAGGACTCTGGCATCCGTTTCAGAGTGTAAAAAAAGGCTCGAGGAAGCGCAGAGTGGCTACAGCACATAAGAATATAAAAATCAAATATCAATACGAGTGATGCAAAACGGCGTTCGCAATTCATGTTCTCGCCGTCAATGCTCTCGGGGTCGTTGGATAATAGTAAATTGATGTACACTGATAGAACGGATTAGTTATTGTTAACGAATGAATTTAGGTTGGAGGTTTGGGTCTATTCGGTCCCACCAAATGTTCATTCGTTAATAGTTAACGAATGTATATTTGAGGAGCCTTGTTTGACTTGACTTTCGCCATTCAAGTGAACCATTCGTTAACTATTAACGAATATTCATTTGGTCATATTCAACTCTACCATTCGTTAATAGTTAACGAATCTCGTTTGGAATAAGTGAATCATTCTATCAGTGTACCTAATAGTTAGCGGGGGAAAAACAGGGCGATTGAACGGGAAATGGTAGTCGTGAAATGCAGAATTAACTCAGTGGCTGTGAAAGCGAAATCGGGGAGTGCTCACAATCAGCGTTCAACTCGTTCCTTGAATAAGTCATTGATGTATCGATTGCGCGCGCACATTGGTGTACATATCGGGGATTCGGCGACGGGAGAGACTGTACTCTATTATGGTGAATCAAAATGACCCAATTTTCCGGGATTTCTGGGGCTATCGGGGGTGAAAATCGGGTGGTAATTAGGCATTTGGAGTTTCAGGGTGAAAGATGAAATATTCTACTGATTTTCGGGACAAGTGGTCTGGGAATCAACGAAATATTTGATTTTTCGGTTTAATTATTCTGTGAAAATGTGGAAAAATCAGGAAAGTTCAGGGAAAAATTTTAAATTCGTGTTATTTTGTTTCTAAATGTTCATGTTTCACTGAAAATTCAATCAATTTGTGACATTTCTAACTCACTCCCAAGGAAAACTCATGAATTTCCGTGAATTTTACTTAAAACTTGACATTTTGTAACCATTTTTGCCTTAATCGGATTCAATGTCAGTCTCAATGTCACACTCTTGATTCAAGTATATTTTATACGCAATTGGGGGATGGATATTTCAATTCGAAGATGATTCTTTTGCATCAGGCCGGGTTGTAGCAAGTCCTCTTAAGTGCAATATAAGGGTCAGACACTAAGTGTCAAAATATAAGGGTCAAAAAGTGGAGGTTAAAAAATAAGGGTCAGAATATTAGGGCCAAAATTTTTTAATCCTAATATTTTTATCCTAATATTCTGACGCTCATTCCTTCACCTTGCCATTCAGGCCCTCAGTTTTTGACTCTAATATTCCGACCCTCATTTTTTAACTTCCACTTTTTGACCCTTATATTCTCACACTTAGTGTCTGACCCTTATATTACACTTGAGAGCGCTTGGTACAACCCGGGCTGATACGAAATAATCATCCTCGAATTGAAACTTCCATCCCCCATTCAAGTATAAAATATTGTTGAATCAAGTATGTTTTATACTCCGTGTCTCTTCGATGAAATTAAAAAAAAATCTAATAATGTAAAAAAATATTGAAATATCCTTAATTGTTAACTCGGGAGTATCGGAAATTTCAGTGAATTCCCTCAGTGAATTCCCTGATGTCAGAGATTTCAGTTATTGCCCGGGTGACTTTGAATTGATTTTATCGACAAGTGACACCGCGATTTTAGGAGTTCCTAGCCCCTGGGCGGAAAAAACAAGCAGCCTCTTCATAAAAAATTTCCATAAACTGACTGATGGATGGCTGTTCAATAGAGGGTACTCGTGGCCGGAACAATGGCGGGAGAATCATTGGTTATCGCGTTCGAGAACACGAGCGGACGATTACCCGGCTCTGATAGCATCGATCGTTCAAACAGCGCCTGCTTCTGTTATAAACTCTGAGACGCTGTCTGATACAGAGGAATAATGCGGCTGTCGTATCCAGCGGTTAATTTCATCTGTTGCAGGAGTAGTTGAGGGTACCCAAGTACCTTTTACGGTTTCAACACAGCATTTTTTTTCATTTTCATTTTTGAGGAACAACGCCTGGAGCAATGACCCATTTGAATCAAATAAATCTCTGTATTGATGAATTTCTCATTCGTTTCGACAATATTTTTATTGAAAATTGATAAGTGCACCTATTTGTGTGGATGGAAATGTTGAAAAACGAAATTTCATGGAGAATTGACGAGAAGTAAATTACTTTAACTCAGTTGAAAAGAAAAATAAAATTCACTAAATAAATCATTTATGTTACAAACTATTTTTTCGTCAAATTAGAAGTGTTATGGCGTACTTTATCGGTCTCGAAAACAATAATTAAAGAAAATGTTCATAGATAATGGAGGACTTGTGACTGCAGTGGTAACAATCGAATTTTGATCGGGCAACATCGCACGCTTCGGCTAGTAATGGGGTTGTAACAGTGAGATGAATGTCTGTGTGTGTTATACGTGTCCATATGCTTCCAGCACTGAATTATCGTCATCGACTTTACCGACATCGATCGGCTGTTGTGCGGTGTTGTCGCGTTGCTCGACTCGTAATGGCGGTCAAATTTTTTTTAGAGGAATTCGAAAATCAATCGAAGATATCACGCCTATGTGGCCCGGTCCCCTACTCGTTCTCGCCGGCGATAGATTCTCCATAGTCTAAAGTAAATGGCTTGTGGTTTTTTTTTCAATATCTTGAGTGTCTAACCCATGCAACATCTCGATCAAAGTTCACACGGTCACGTTTCTTCCCTAAGCGTAATTTTACAAGAACATTCAGACATTAATTTCTCACTAGGATGCCCCGATGGAAGGATTAAGATTATTACTAACGTGTGGCTCAAATATGAACCTGGCATATAAGACAATATCAAAATCACAGTGAATAATGTGGATTTTGAAAAAAAATCATACTTGAATACAAGAATAGTGCGTTAAGATGCCGGGGAGAATGAAGCGCTTGAAGAAAAATTACTTGTCTCAACTATGTTTCAGATATTAGAATTTTTTTCTTAATATTCCTTCGGGATAACCATTAAAAAGATCAAATCTAGCTCAATAGAAATTCGCTAAAATTACATCATCCCCAAGACTCAAGTGCTGAAAGTTTCGTATCATTCCTAGGCTCAGCAAGCCCCTGATGCACCCAAGATTGACTCTTCCCATCGATTTCCCATTGAGTGAGAAACAAGCCGTCGTGTCTGTCGAAAAGTCAAATTAATCGTTTTTTCAAAGCTATGGAGAGCAAACCTGTTAGTCAAAACGAATTGTAGAGCCAACAGAAATCGTTAATTTAATTCTCGCTTTAGTGGTTGGCCATTGTATCCTAGTACTAGGCGATGTTTCAAACTGTCAATTTGATTTCTCCGGGAGTATCGTTGTATAACCAACGTGCAAGCACGGGGACGAAGAGGAGTTAACGACTATTGGTTAACGACTGTGTGAAATAAACATTTTGAACAATCGTCCGTCATCGATATCGGATTGTTGCGGACCGCTCTCCATTCTTCCTTCCGTCGACCATCTCAAGGATGTCTAGAAGTTCCGATAGTCTTTTGGAATGATATCGATATTAAAAAAATTAAAATAAAAAAAAATTCAGAAAACCAAGGAAATAGGGTGATCAGGTCAATTGCTGGACGGTGAAAGGAAATTCGAGTTTCGTGGTAGGATTCAAAATAAAAGAATCACCTAAATGGGGATATGATGACTCCCATACCCTCAAGAATGTTTTAATTAGCAGAAAAAAATTGTTTAAAGTGAAAATAACAAAACAAAGAATAAAATTGAGAAATAGTTGAAGGTACCCGAAACCCACAATTTCTGGACAACTGGGTCATATTTTTTTTTTTTTATTAAATGTTAATCAATAGAAAAAAATAACTGATCACATGATTACNGTACCCGAAACCCACAATTTCTGGACAACTGGGTCATATTTTTTTTTTTTATTAAATGTTAATCAATAGAAAAAAATAACTGATCACATGATTACACACAAGTGATATTATGGAGAGGGGAAATAATCAATACAATTTTCATTTTATTTGTGGAATATTCAATGCAAGTTGAAATCGTCCCGAAATCGACCTGTTTACCCTACCTCGGGTTTTCTGAAAATTCAGGATAAATGTGTACTTCAAATCCAATTGAGAGTACCCGAATGCTCCATCAATTTATTCCAACGGAAATAAATGAACCTTCACATCAAATCCGTTCAACTTGAATTTGAATGCATCTTAAAACATGGAAAAATCAACCGATGTAAATCCCCGTTACCTACATTCTTAAACATGAAAAATGTTATCCCATTTGAAGCCTCCAGAGTATGTGATATCGCTGTAGACACTGTTGCCCGGAGTAGAAAGGGAGTAGGAGGCGAGTGCAGAAGGGACAGCTGTTGCTTCGCAGGTAGTAAGCCAGGCGTTACAGTTGCGAAAAGAATTCTCCCTATAGCCACCGACCCAAAACGATACAATTGGTACACGGTTTCTCGCTCTTCTGTAAAACTTTGCGAGATCCGGAGTGCCAGAGCGGATTGGGAGGGGCTAGTACCTCCAAAATGGAGCGACACCGTGACTGCAAAATGCCGTCAATTTCACCAAATCACATCAGCAATTTCAATGACTGCATTGAATTGACGATTTGCATTGATTTTGAGGATCATTCCCATTGATTTCACGACTCATCGTGATTTTCATTGACTTCATTTAACACACGGAGAGAAAAATACAATGAAAATTATCTGAAAAAAAATCTGTGGCTGTATCCTTGAAACAGACGTAATTTTACGTAGATATGTCTATTTTTTTTGATAGAATGTCTACTTATTGACCACAAGATGAAGTCGATTTTTGTTGCATATGCAACCTTTTTTCCACATAAACAAACAAAACGGAAATATAATAATAATTCTTAAAATTAAAGTTAGTTTCTTTATAAATGTAGTTGCGCTATTCGGAGGACGACATTGAAATGTTGTGACTAGCACTAAATGATTAAATAATGTTGGAAATAGATTTTTAAGGACTCTGTAGTCAGGTATCTTTCTTATGCGCCAAAAATTGGTCAGTTAAAACTGGCGATTACTAGATACGTCTATGGTCTTCCCTTTCAGTTTGTCACTGAACATCATATTTTTTCACTGTATATATTTATATTAGTATTTATATTACAAGAATTCGGAATTTCGCACCGTCTTGTCATGATAAGAGGTTTTTATAATCACGATACGATTGAATTGTTGTGTACAACCAAATTCCCTGAACGAACGTTCAACATATTTCATATTTACTTTTTTTGTATGTGATTGATTTCACTCACAATGAAATCATCACATACAAACACCCTTGGGAATTTTAACACGGATCCACAAATTTTATCTATTTCGTGCAATAGTAACCATGCGTTAAGGATCCCTCAGAATTACAATTTTTTTTTTTAATTGGAGAATTTTCTCGAATTTTCGCGAAAAATCAAAACTTTTATAGAACAATTTGGAATTTGCTAGAAAAATGAATAATTTCCTGCAAAATTTAGAATTATTACTGGAAAATTCTAGAATGTTCTAGAATTCTGATAGATGGCGTCACTATCGATAAGGAACCCTAAGGACTTTTTCCCTAAATGCCCCTCCGTAATGAAAACATAGACGTATCCACGTCAAATCTTGCTTGAGAAAAAGTTGGTGACTTGACCGAAGTACTTCCACATGCTTAAAGACAACTTCGTATTGAATTCATTTACAAGTGACACCACGATTTCAGGAGTAGAATAGGTATCAAAATCAAACTAGAACTTGAATCGTGAATTTTCTACAAAATTCATGCCGAAATGATTATCCCATTCATCATCGCGATTTAATTGCAGCCAATTGTCAATATTTTCTAGATTGCGGGGGCTTCAAGTGACTCAACGATGAATACGACTGTTCAGTTTTGGTCGATGATGTGTGGATGACGTGCATTAAGTGCTCCATCAGTCGCCGTGACTATTGTATTCAACATCCGATGACTTATCTCGTCTTTTTTGGAGTGATCCTTCTGCTTTGTTGCAACGACTGACGAACAGCCACTGGAGTATTGTTAACAGCGCGTACTTATCATCAATTATGCGCAAAATTTTCCCGTAATTGGGATGTTGCGGGGAGAGCTGATATATGAAAATCGCCAGGATAGTTCGTGGATTATAACAAGGGCCATGAGAATTGGGGCGACGAGTGATGAGCATCGATAAATTATTCATCAACTCAATTGCTGAACTGAGAAGCATCAAAGTGACGAAGTGGCTGGAGGGGAAAAACTCGTGAGACATCTGATAATCTGACTTGATGACCTCACCCTGGGATTTATCTGTATCTCCCTTCCCAATTTCTTGGTCTCTACACTGAGCAGGAAGTAAATGGAAGAATTCTTTTTTTCTTCTCTTAGAATTCTTTGAGGCCTAAAGGAGGTTAGGCGGTGTATGAGATAAATTTGAGAGTGAATTTCTGTGGTTCCCGGTAGCTTAGTCGGTAAGAGTGCCCGGTTTCCTATTCCCTTTCCAAATAAGGTAAAGGGCACACAAATGCCAATCAAATCTTGAAATATTTTTCTACCAACGAATACCAAAAGCGCTTGTTTTTTTTTTACATTAAGTTATAGTTTTCTTTTTTTTATATTTTTCTTTATTTTCCTTTTTGGAGCGCAAAAACTCTCATAATAAAATTGCCAATCTGGCAATAGGCTTTAGCCAATCAAACCAAAATACGAAGTATTAATAATTAAATACCAGAAAATTTATTAAACTAGAGAGTCACAAAGTGACCATTTGTTTATTATAACTCAGTTACTTATCATTAAGTTTTTTTATGTACCTGTTTTTTTAAATGTAAATATTGTAAATAACTGTAAATACCAATTGTTAAAATTGAATAACAACATGGTTAAAAAAAAAAAAGTAAGAGTGCCCGGCGCGTATCTGGGAGACCCGGGTTCGATTCCCGGCTGGGTGAAGCGGAAATTTTTTCTCTCTAAATTCTAATTCTCTTAGAATCAACTGTCCATGAATCAATTCATCATTCAATAATTTTTTTCATTCACTAATTGTTATCCAACTGTTCTCTCTCTGCGCAAACATTTCAAATTTGTGAGCTGTTGGTGGACGAATTCCAGAAACGGCAGATAAATTCAGTAGCGAAGCGGTAAACCGGGTTAAGTCGATTTTGACTATTGGTCAGTTTTTGACGAATATCTGGGAATCTAAAAGAGATAGAAAAATTTTTGTTATGACCTTTTTTGTAGAGTCAACTGAGGGTTATAAAAAAGGTAGTGAGCAAAATTTTGCTATCTCTCTTAGATTCCGAGATATTTGTCAAAAAATGCCCAAAAGTCAAAATCGACTTAACCCGGTTTACCGCATCGCTACTGAATTCCACCGTAAGTTCGCGATATTCTACTACACACTGATGATTTTTCACTGCCGTTCCCTGGTAATTTTTCGTTGACATTCTCTCAGCGTAGCCTACCCTATATTACTTCCCTTCAATTACACTGAGAAAGTGCAGACAACACAGTGAAGATATCCCCAGAGACTGCCCTATTTACAATCCTCCCCAAACACCATATGCCCAAGTTCTGCAGCTTCTGTTTTTGTTTGTGCTCGGAGTGCACGGGATGTGTCACAGGTACCCCAACCCCCAAAATATTCTGCGCAAAAATTCCCCTCACCCGTGAGCCCAGTTTCCGCGTTATATCCGTTATTGTGAGATATTGTGACTTCGTGAGGGCTTCGAAATCCTACCAACCCGAAACTGTAACATCATGTCACGTGGTGGTACGTGCAGTCGAATATTAGAGAATATTGCTAAGTTCTGGGCTCACGTTCCCCGCCGATTGTCCTATTTTCAAAAAAGTACGGGTTTACTGTTACGTGAGGTCGAGACATGGCTGCTTATTAAAAATTCTCAATGTAATTCCTGACCGTATTGTTACTTCGGAGCTACATATAGAATTAAGATCACTCACATAAATTCAAGACTAATATTTTATTTTTCAAATTGTACACTGTTAGAAATTTTTTGAAGTTTAAGTAACAGATCCATTTGAATTTTCAATATTCTGAACTTGAATTCAATTTCAGAATAAATTCATCTTGGAAATTCAATAAAATTATACACTCTCAGTACCATTTCTACTCAATCGGCAGATGTAGTACTTCACCCAAGAACACAAAATGTACATGGGACGAGTATTTTTAGAACTTTTCAAAAGTGAACTTCCCCCAAGTACCGGTGTGTACTGCTGAGAACTAATTTTTTTTGTGTTTTTTGCTTTGCATTACGAATGATCATTGAGTTTTCAATGACAATTTGGATTTTCACACCTATCGCGAAAATTAAGCAACATATTAAATTACAATAATTGTTGCATGTGATCCGGATCACTGATTCTGTCGGAATAAAGCGACGGCATGGAGTCATAATATCACCTTAAATACAATGTGATTATATTCAACGAGTTCCTTGACCTGACCTTTTCCTCGGTTTTATTATCTCCGAAAAGAAGGAAAACAGGGACAATTGTTCATGAGATGTTCGCTTCAATATTAGACTCTAAGCAGTTACATTTCTCCCGCACAATACATTACGCCACAATACCCGTCTTATCTGCGGAACACTCCATCCTGATATTACTTGAAGTGAATAATCCAATATGCCATGGAATCAACACGACAATGGGTTGATTCCTTCATCTTATCTTGTCACGCAGACTTGTGAGGCTGTCGCGTTAATTGAAACCTGAAACTTTTATTCTTTTAGGGTGTTGTAATACACCACGCACCAAAAAATGTTCGAAGAACTTAGCGCATTCCCTGGAAAATTCTACTGAATTTCTATTATTTGGGAAAATTTTGCACAGTGAGAAAATTGGGGTAAAAATTACCTAGAAAATTGTGGAGCGAAGTCTAATTCAAGGAAAAACAAGCAGACTGAGGGTCAGAATGTAAAGGTGAAGAAACGAGGGTCAGAATGTTAGGGTTAAAAAAAGGGTCAGAATATTAGGATCAAAAAATTAGGGTCAGAATATAAAAGTAAAAAAAAGTGGGTGTCAGGCAATGAGGGTCATATAAGGGCATAATGTATGACTTATATTTAGACCCTCATCGCCTGACACCCACTTTTTTTTACTTTTATATTCTGACCCTAATGTTTTGACCCTAATATTCTGCCCCTCATTTTTTAACCTCCACTTTTTGACCCTTATATTCTGACACTTAGAGCCTGACCCTTCAATTACACTTAAGAGGGCTTCAACCCGACCTGATACAAAAGAATCATCTTCAAATTGAAATATCCATCCCCCAATTGAGTATAAAATATAGTTGAATCAAGTATATTTCAGTAGCGAATGATATTTTCAATGAATATCTGGGCATCTAAGGGAGATAACAAAATCTTTGTCATAACCTTTTTTGTAGAGCCGATTAAGTGCTACAACAAATGTACTTACGAAAATTTCGCTATCTCCCTTAGATTCGGACATATTCCTCAAAAACTCAACTGGGAGATGAGCCGACTTAAACCGTTTTGCTATTTCGCTACTGATTTTATACTCCTTTCTCCGTGTATTGGATTTTCTAGAATTTGAACAAAACATTAATACGAGAAAAATCGCAGTGATGTTCACCCTGAAGCTTGCCGCCG
>NW_021681330.1:185573-190552 GCF_001412515.2 Diachasma alloeum
CCCCCCCGCCTGTACAACAAAAGCCCATGAGAAGTGCAACCGAAACTTAGTAGTTTGATGTCGGAAGGTGTAGTAACTTACACAGAAACGGAAAAGCATATCGTCTGTCGTTCTCGCGTCACGTCAACTCTTGCATGCTCCAGCGCGACTGTACAGCCCCCTTGATTCTCACACGGACCCGGCCACACCTTCCACCGTTGGGACGAGAGCCACGTGAAAGTGGAAAGTGAGGAGAGAAACTTCTCCGCACTCCTCTCGTCGCGACTTTCTTCTAAAGTCTCGTCTCTCTTTCAACTCTCTTACTTGCGGAGTAGGCACTGACAGTCTCCCCCTAAACCGGATTTACAGCGATAGTTTTTCATTCCAAGTTGAAATTTCCAGGCGGAAAATGAAGTATTTTCCAGCGTGTGGGGGAATTCGGAGGAGTCTGCATTTTAAACTGCATCTGTCATTGTCAGGGTTATCCACGACTTGGGATTCAATGCGTCTGGATGATGTGTCGAGCATTAAAACTCCAGTATTTTTCACTCTGGAAACCCTTTCGGGTGGGGCTTATGGAGTGACGCATACGAATTTGCACGATTCTTACATAAAAAAAAACAATCTTGAATTTTTCAAGTATATTTTATACCAGGGGGCTTCCCCCCCTGCTCGCTCCGCTCGCCGACCCGGCGGTGGCTTTGCCCCACCCCCCGCTCGCTTCGCTCGCACCCCACGCATCCAGCGGCCCTGAATTTGAGCGTCCCCTGAATTTTTCCCTGGCTATTTCAATTCGAAGATGATTCTCTTGTATCAGGTGGGGTTGCAGCAAGCCCTCTTGAGTGAAATATAAGGGTCCAGCACTAATTGTCAGAATATAAGGGTCAAAAAGTGGAGGCTAAAAAATGAGGGTCAGAATATTAGGGTCAAAACATTAGGGTCAGAATGTAAAAGTAAAAAAAGTGGGTGTCAGGCAATGAGGGTCTGAATATAAGTCATATATTATGCTTGATCACCGTTTTTAGCCCTTATATGACCCTCATTGCCTGACACCCACTGTTTTTACTTTTATATTTTGCCCCTAATTTTTTGATCCTAATATTCTGATCCTCTTTTTTTAACCCTAACATTCTGACCCTCATTTTTTAACCTACACTTTTTGACCTTTATATTCTCACACTCAGTGTCTGGCCCTTATATTACATATGAAGGCGCTTGGTACAACCCGGGCTGATGTGAAATAATCATCCTCGAATTGAAACAGCCATTCCCCATTGAAGTATACAATTTACTTGAATCAATACGTAAGAATAAATGATTTTAAAAATTGAAACTTTGTTCTTCAATTCATGCATTAAAATTCTGAATTCTTGAATATATTATTTTTAAACTGACATCCACTAAATTTCGTCTTTTTAACAGCAATTTTTATGAACACAGTCCACCAAAATAAATTTCAAGTTGTACTTTCAGACGGAAAAGGAAGTATTTTCTCGCGTGTAGGCGAATTCGGAGGAAGTCTGCTTTTTAAACTGCATCTGTCATTGTCAGGTTTATCCTCGATTTGGGATGCGTCTGGATGACGTGTTGAGCATTAAACCTCGAGTATTTCTTACTCTCGAAAGCCTGTCGTGAGAGGTTTATGGAAAGGTGCACAAATTTGCTCGATTCTTACATAAAAAAATAATCTCGGTTCAGAAAAAAACGTTCTTGAAATATAAACGATTATAAAAATGTACAACTTTGTTTTTCAATTCAAGAATTGTGATTCTGAATGCATGAATAAATTATCCTTAAATTGATGTTAATTACTGACTGCTTAAGAATGCAAAGGATATCTGGGGATGGGATTGAACCGGGTACTTTCATTAATGACTGTGAATTAAATTTTCCGAAAAGTCAAGACTAATTAAGCGTCATCCTGTAACACTCGGTTGCAAAGCCGTTTCAGTTCATTTATATTCTCTTCGGGCGAGCCATTACCGCCATTTTTTTTTCTCTCCTCGGGAGAGGAAGACCGTGAATTCCCATTCCATTCGAAAATTTAATAACAGTTCCACTGATGTTTTTTGTTAATTCAGTCCTTTTTCTCTGGTTGTTGCATTCGGCGGATTCTCTCGCCGCCTTAATTCTCAGGTTCTTTTTTATGCTCCTTCATCGACAAAGTTATAAAGATGAAACTGGCGACGGAAATAACCCGCCCACCTGCAATTCAATTCACTCTCAGACGACGCGTCTCCTGAACCTTATTGTTATTCGCATCCACGTCCATTTTTATCCACTTCATTCGTCCCTCCCATTCCTTTCCATGAATATATATTGTAAAATTGAAATTGATGCTTGACGGATTATGGTGGACGGGGCATGATAAAGATGAAAAATGAAATGCATTCTGGGGGGATTGAGTGATAATACTCGGGTTAAATTATGAAAAAAAGTTGGTGGTGATTTTCTCAAAATGTTTTCCTCCGCATTCCGATTCTGTTATGAAATTATGGACTATTGAGATGAATAATATAACAAATTTATGAATTCTTTAGAAAAATTGGAGACTTTCCGCAATTTCGGACTATTGTGGAAGAATTTTATGCACGGAGAAAAAAGTTGGAGAAAAATTACTGAACAAGTCGAGAAATTGTGGAAAAATTTACCCTGGATTCCATCAATAATTAACCCGGTGAACGTAAATGATTGCTCAATATTCACAGAGTCAATATAATACTCGATTTATTTTAACTGAACGTTTGCGATGTGAAATTCATTTTTTACGATTTAACGTGGTAATTTTTAACGTATAAAACAGTATAAAATGCACGAGTAAAAAAATATTTTTAAAAAGTGTTGAAAACGCTTCATTTTTTCCCAATTTTTACTATTAAACGACGAGAAATTACTAAAATCGTATGAATTTTTACTATGTTCAATTGTAATTTTTATTACAATTTAAAACTTTAGTTTATACTCTCGCGCCTCCTACATTTTACTCGAGGAAATAGCAGAAATTACTATGTTGACTAGTAAAAACTCCAGCGGACGACGAGAGCGTCGATTGTTCTCAATTCTTGGAGTCTCCTCCCTCCGTCGACCGCGCAATGGTCCGGGTGGCGGATTCTATAATTCCAAAAAATTCAATGCTTCCTCTCCCCCCTCCTCTTCTTCAGAATGAATATACGTGGAGCAAAATTATTGATAATAATTTTCAACGATGATAAAGAAAATTAAATATGGTTTTTCACTTCGGTTATTCAAAAAATCCCCCTCTCCCTCGTCCTCGTCCACGAATATTCATTTTGAAAGGGGGAGAGAATATTTTTTTAACCGACGAAGTAAAAATTCATGTACATCCTCCTAAATTCTACTCGTGTCAATTGAAAATTCAACTTTTATACTATTATTTTCTACTATACCGCCTCTCAATTTTTACTATTTTCAACAGTAATTTTTCCAACGGACTCCATCATATTTTAATTTTGTCAGACGTATTTTTTCATACACAGCACGTCGTTGTTTTTCATTTGTTGTCAAAATTACTATGTGAATTGTGAAATTGTAAATTTAACATAATAATTTTGTGCATTCTATTGAAACAATAATTTCACATCCTTTCCGTGTACCCAATATAAACATTGTATTATCAATGGCAATAGTTCACTCTTCATCTCAATTTTTTCTTGAACCGATGTAACGTAATTCAACGGATCTCAACTCCGTTGACTTTCTCACCCCCCAAGGACGATGAAAATCGTAAGGACGTCTTCCACTCGCTTCAATACCCCTCCACTTTTTAAAAACCCTCCTGGCCACTTGTAATTCCGCCGGCCAGGTCGTAATTCGGTGCGGCGTTTAATCTCGGGGTCAATGCTCACTCTCTGAACACGAAGAGCGAAGCATGATTATGCCGCATTCGTGCCGATTGTGTTGATTTACAATGCCTTTACGAGAGGAGGAAAACAACTGTTTGAGTTGGTGAAATTTTTCCACGAACCTGAGTGGCAATTACAGAGAAGGGAATCTGCACAATGCTGAAGGGCTCTGACCCTCACTTTGATGTGACGAGTGTCGTGAGGATCGAAGTAAAATGAGCATAAGAAGAATGCAAATCTAAAACTCTTGTGTTTCGCTTCATTCTTTTTTTGTATTAGTGTTTCTTTTCTTCATTTTTATCTCGAAATTCAAATATTGAAGGTGAAGATATTTTTTACGATTACTTTTTACGATCACTTTATTTCTTGAATCTCATTCACTATAAATTATTCGGCTGAATGCAAATGATTTCATTGTGACTTCAAGAAATTCAGTTGAGGAGTGGGTATTTCAGTTCGAAGATGATTCTTTTGTATCAGGCCGGGTTGTAGCAAGCCCTCTTAAGTGTAATATAAGGGTCAGGCACAAAGTGTCAGAATATAAGGGTCAAAAAGTGGAGGTTAAAAAAAGAGGGTCAGAATATAAAAGTAAAAAAAGTGGGTGTCAGGCAATGAGGGTCTAAATATAAGTCATATATTATGCTTGATCACCGTTTTTAGCCCTTATATGACCCTCATTGCCTGACACCTACTTTTTTTACTTTTATATTCTGACCCCCTTTTTTTAACCCTAACATTCTGACCCTCATTCCTTCACCTTTACATCCAGGCCCTCAGTTTTTGACTCTAATATTCCGACCCTCACTTTTTAACCTCCACTTTTTGACCCTTACATTTTCACACTCAGTGTCTGACCCTTATATTACATTTGAGAACGCTTGGTACAACCCGAGCTCATAATTAAAAAATGAAAATCGAAATAATCATCCTGGAATTGAAACACCCATCCCCCACTCGAGTATAAAATATACTTGAATCGACTGTTCTCCCGTGTAATAATTAAATTAAAACAATTCGAATTAAATTAAAACAATTTGAGACGCTGCGACCTTCAACTCGCGCCCCAACTACTAGATGACATGCTCAGAAAGACTCCGCGAAAATCTACATACGTGGTTGATTGCATCAACCCCCCCC
>NW_021681330.1:190569-204907 GCF_001412515.2 Diachasma alloeum
ATCACCCCCCCCCTCCCCCCCAAAAAAAAAGAGAATGCAGAAGTGATGAAGAGACGAGAATACCAAGAAAATAGAACAAACGAACCCAATTCATATTACAGAGTCAGTTAACTCTCCAGTGGACCCTCAAAACCAATTGAATTAGATCTTTTTTCACTCCAGAAAATTAATTTTAACGCCCTAAAAAAAATTTCATTCGCTCCACCAGTCGTTCCAATAACGTTAATTGGATGAAATTCGGTGAGGTGGAATGGAAAAAGGCGCATCAAAAATTGATTTCAGTTTCGGCATTACCAATTTCATGCTATCAAGGAACGAAAATTGACAAAGCTGGTCTGAGACAATTTATTTCGTACTACTTTGAACCATCTGATCGACTCAGTCGAGTGTGAATTGACAAATTTCTTTGGATTTTGCCGTATGCCCTCAAATGGCGATGTTATTTCTGCTCATTTTTCGCTGCTTTCCGTTCTGTAAACATCGTAAATGGGATTTACGGAGCGAATATTTTATTCAAATTCCCAAACGTAAATGATGAGACTTTTTACTCGGTAGTCGGACCGGCAGAGCTGCTCCGAAACTCAGTGCATTCGAACGCCCGTGCGCTGTTGAAAGGACGAAAATTGAATTTAAAACAAGTGGCAAATTGCTCTTGTATTGCATATAGTTTAGTTATTTTTTATAACAAATTAGCTATATACTTCCGAATGATTATTTTGCACATCATTCCGTCCTATCGTGTATAATTCATTGTTCATTTCATTTTATTAAATTGAATAAGATTTCTTTTCAACTAGTTTTGTCAGATTTTCAACTTATTTGAATGTTATCATCATCATTATTCTTATTATCCGTTTTTTCTATATAACCGATTGTCTTTTTTTCGGTTCTTCCTCTCCCCTCAGCCCTTCGATAAAATGTTAATAGAAAAATTTTATTTATACATACTTGAATGAATTCAAAACATCACATTTGAAGAAACCATCAGAACGCTCACTTTCAGGGAAATTCATGAAAAATTCAAAATTTTCAACAATCATCATCAAAATTTCAAAAATCAAATCAACCAGTATAGCTATCGTAATCATCTTTTAACCTCGACTTAATGGCATTAAAACAAACATTTTAAGCTGTGATTGAATTCAGTTGAAACATGATATTCAAAAACATCCCCGGAATTCTGATTTTCAAAAAATACAAATTTTTTGCAAATTTTCAAATAAATCAAAATAGCGATTATTGCTATCGTTTGCTTTCATCTTCAAACTCGGTCAAAAGGACATCCAAACAAATGTTTTAAGCCATCATTTAATCAATTCAGAACGTTTTTTTTAAATTATCGTGGGAAAACCGATTTTCGAAAAATTTCGAAAATTCAAAAAACGTATCGATGAATTAAATTTTAATTAATGGCGATTGATGGGGCTCAACAATACCTAGATTTAAAAAAAAAGAGTCTATATAACACGAAAAATCCAAAACGTAAATTCGAAAACTTGACTCACTGTAAAGATCTAAAAGTTATAATTAAACAACTAATCAAATCAGAATTTCTTTAGTAACACTTTTATTCTCACAAATCAACCAAACTTGACAACAACCTGAGGAGCTTCGTTAACGCGATGCAGCAGGCAGCAATAATAGAGGAACGCAGAAAACTTGTCTGAAGTGTCCCCCCAAATTCCTCCGGAGCAATGTACCGACCCTTGAATTTATGTCGAGATTATACATTCAATATTGAGGAATCACCATATGCAATGATTATTCTCCATATAGATGACCTCTGGGCAGCCTCTGAATCCTCTGAGTACACTTCTCAACTCACTTCTCACCCCAGAGATATTTGTCCTCATCAAATTTTGTGGATTTGTAATACATATTAATAACGCGGGAGGCCTGTCTTGAATATGCAATGGCCTCTCATGTGTGGAATTAGTAGAATTGAATTAATCATATCCAATCGTCTTCATTTGCAAATAATTTCGGTAAATCAAAAATGACGCACAAAATTTATCGGAAATCCTCGTGAGTTCCACAGAAAATTCTGTTGAACTTCTATTGAAGATCTCCAGTTTGATTGTACATTTTTATTTTTATCGAAAATGTCCAATAATCTTTCACTTTTCCATACAATTATTTCTATTGAAACATTTTCTATAGGAATTTCTACAAATAACTTTTCCAATTTTTTTCCAATCTATTTTCTTTCTCTTATCATTAATAAAATCAAACAAAAACAAATGAAAAATTGAGTCGAGTAATTTCTATTGAGAAAAATCCACAGACAAACTGTCAAATTTTCCAATAGAATCAGCCAAGAACAATTGATAAACAATTAAATTGATTTTATTAACGTTCAATAGAAATTTATTGAAATTTTCTGACGAATTTTCTATACAATTTTTTCGTATGTCAAAACAATAATATTTTCCATTCTAATAATAATATAAATGTAAGATTCATGAATCGAGTTGAAAGACTTGTAAAAACTCAATAAAATCTTGATGAATTAATAAGTTGATTTAAATAATAACTTCGCATAATTCCTATTGTGTTTTGACAGAAATGATAAATATTTCATTTCAAAGCGTTACACACTTGTTTTATAGTGTTTATTAGCTTATTCATCACGCAATCGTGTGACTTCCCCCGGAAAATCATGCAATTAACTCAGAAAAAAAGACCTCAGACAATGCTTAATAATCCCTCAGCACATGAACCCCTTGGCGAATGGACTTATTACATCACTGGCATTACGGTAACCCTGGAAATACGAGAGAATGTTAAATGGAACTTTACGACTTACTGATATTTAATCACCTCCGAGTTATTATAAAATAATCACCGGGAAGTGGGTCGTTAGTAATTTCCGTTCTGTTTGCGGTGTACGTGAGTGCGGATGCGGACACACTACACCCCATTACCCCTTGCTAACCACATGTTCCACTCAACAATAGTGGAAAAGAGTCTGAGTACCGGAGAAGAGGAAAAATGAGAAAAATTAAGAAAACAATGTCTCGTCAAATTCCGCCACTTGCTTATGTCCAACAAATCTTCTGTTGTCCCATATCGCAGCGGTTGAAGAGCTTTATTATGGTCTAGATAAAAATTAATTCGACAAAGATTTTCCTGCTGAAGCAAACTTTTGCTGCCGCGAGTAAAAATCTCTGTTGATTTTTTTTTACATGAAGAGAAAAGTTGGATAAATATTAGGTCGAAAATTGTAGAAAATTTTACTGTACAAAAGGTAATCGTGAAGTGAGTCTTTTAATAAAAAAAAAAGTGGGAAATTACTCTTGTATTGCATATAATTTTTTTATGCAATACAAAAATAATATATAAATGTAAGTTATTTTGGTTATTTTGCACATCATTTTCTTCTATCATGTGTAATTCATTGTTTATTTCATTTTATTAAATTGAATAAGATTTCTTTTTAAGTAATTTTGTCAGATTTTCAACTTAGTGAATGTTATCATGATCATTATTATTATTATCCCTTTCTTCTATACAACCGATTGTCATTTTACGGTTCTGTCTCTCCCCTCAGCCCTTCGATAAAATGTCAATAGAAAAATTTTATTTATACATACTTGAATGAATTTGAAACATCACATTTGAAGAAACCATCTGAAAGCTCACTTTCAGGGAAATTCATGAAAAATTCGAAATTTTCAACAATCATCATAAAAATCAAATCAACCAACATAGCTATCGTAATCATCTTTTAACTTTGACTTAATGGCATTAAAACAAACATTTTAAGCTATGATTGAACTCATTTGAAGCATGATATCCAAAGATATCCCTGGAATTCTGATTTTCAAAAAATACAAAATTTTTGCAAATTTTCTATAAATCAAAATAACGATTATTGCTATCGCCTTCATCGTCGAACTCGGTCAAAAGGACATCCAAACAATTTTTTTAAGCCACCATTCAATCAATTCAGAACATTTTTTTTAGTTATCGTGGGACAACCGATTTTCGAAAAAAATTGAAAATGAAAAAACTAATCGATGCATTAAATTCTAATTAATGGCGATTGATAGGGCTTAATAATATCTACATTTGGAAAAAAAGATTCATTCCATCCATTTATTAACGGAGAAGTGAAGAAAAACTTTGTCAGCCGATGTGGGAAATTTGCCGCGATTTTCTAGGTCATTTTTATCCAACTTTTCTCTCCGTGTGTAGTTTATCTCCTCAACCATGTTTAGTCGCGTGCATAATTGACGAATACGGGTATAAAATGAATTCAAATACAACCCATCGATCTTTCGACAACTGCAGTAGTAGATTCATCGTCAAATCAACGCCCTGTCGTGTTGTAATCCCACGGGCCATGATCGAGAGTGGGATGAATTTAATAAACCTCCGTACCGTCGACGGAATGGAGAATATCCATCCATGTATACGTATATGCACGAGTTTAAACATCCTCCGCCCGGGTTCAACGATTGTTGAAATAAATTTATTCGCCAGTGGCCCTCACTGACTAGTCCCCATTAAACATGTTGGGAAACAAGAAGTTGATACAATCCCGCCCATCTCCTCGGTTTCCTTCCTCATTTCCAAATTGATAATGTATGTTCTGGGGGCACGTTAGAGTGCTCGCTAGGGAAATACATGGGGAATAAGAAATTCCGGGCATTAAGGTCTTCTTCCTTAATTCGAGGAGGAAGTGCCTCATGCGAAATGAATTCCTTAGAAACAATCCTTGAATTTTAATCATTTACTGGCGCTTTAGGAATTTTTGTGATAATGGCAGAGCAAAATGAACCGTTGGGGAGACATTTCTCAAGAATATTGCATGGTTCACTGAACATTAGGAGTTAATCATCCTTTTTTAATGATTTTATTATATAAATCATTAAAAATAAAGAGATTTCGGTAGAAATTATTTAGAAAATCTGAAAAAATTAGAAAGCCCATCTTTTTTGAAAAATTTGTAAAGTATTTTTGAATTTTTTAAAATAAGTATTCTGCAAATAATGTTTCTGTCAATGTTTTTACATTGAAAATCATCTTCCTAAATTGGAGGAGGAAGTGCGCATGTGGGAAAAACCTCAGAAATAATCATTGAGTTTTAATAATTTACTGACGTTTTAGTAATTTTTGTATTAATCCCGGAGCAAAATGTATGGTTGAGGAGAAATTCCTCAAGAATATTTGCAATTTGCACGAAAAATTAAAAGTTTATCATCATTTTGCAATAATTTTATTCTGTAAATAATTAAGGATTTGAATTTGGGGTTTAATTAACTTTTAATCTGTAGGAAACATTTTGAAGATCTAAAAAAATTAGTAAGTTCATTTTTCCAGAAAGATTTGTAAAATATTTTTGAGTTATTTCAAATGAATATTCTCCAGATAATCAATGTTTTCACATCGAAAATCGTCTCTTGGAAATGTTAACAAAATTGATATTCAGAATGATTGAGGAAAACGGAAAAATAGTACACAGTAAAAAATCCGGTGTGGACTTCCTGAGGCAATACAGTGATGAATTAATTGAAATCGGCAATAATAATTATTAAAAATCTACAAATCTACAGAGTGGAAAATTTTTAACTAAAATTTCGGGAGAATTTCTTGAAAAATTTCCATCACAAATTTCAAGAAAATTCGTCATTATAAATTGAAAATTCCATTACAAAATCGATGGAAACTGTAAATTTCAGTTCAATTATTCCTCAAACATGACTGGCAATCAGGAAATTTCAGGTGAATACATTGTTGAATTTTCATGCAATTAAAGATGAATATTCATATTTTAAGTTGAAAATTCAACTACTTCGACTCGTCTGGCAATCAAAATACCGTTTCCAATGTCAAAGAAAAATTCCGTTCAACTCCACTATAACACGACTAATTAATTTTCAATGATTCCCGAGTTTTTCCAAGCTAAAAAAACGTCTAACGATGAAAAAATTAGAGGTAAAACGAGGCAAAAGGGGAAAACGATCGGAATATTTCATCGGGAAGTTTAGCGAGTGCCATGAAGCGATGAAAAACGAACAGAAAAATAAAGTTATGAGGGAATTGCAAAGTTCAAGAATGGAGGTGGGATGAGATTCATGAGTAATGTGCAGCGGTCCGGGGCTCTGTGGTACACTCAAGCCAAGGAAATAATAGAAGGATCTGGCAATTTGATTAACTGTTTCGGAGATTCGTATGCTTGAGAGGGTGATATTAATAATCTTGAGTGTGTTAGTGATGAAATAGGTGTCTACATCGAGGTCTACATTGAGACCGAACAATGGAAAGAGTCTCAGTGAATAATGCGAAGGGAGTAGAGCTCGAGAGGGGGAAGATATTGGTGTTTCAAGTGAGCATTGAGGATGGAGAATAGTATATTTTGCCTCTAGGCAATGATTATTTCGTATCAGCCCGGGTTGTACCAAGCGCTCTCAACTGTAATATAAGGGTCAGACACTGAGTGTGAGAATATAAGAGTCAAAAAGTGGAGGTTAAAAAATGAGGGTCGGAATATTAGAGTCAAAAACTGAGGGTCAGAATATTAGGGTTAAAAAAAGAGGGTCAGAATATTAGGATAAAAAAATTAGGGTCAGAATATAAACGTAAAAAAAGTAGGTGTCAGGCAATGAGGGTCGTATAAGGGCTAAAACGCTGATGAAGCATTATATATTGCATTTATATTCTGACCCTAATGTTTTGACCCTAATATTCTGACCCTCAGTGCCTGACCCTTATATTACACTTAAGAGGACTTGCTGCAACCCGGCCTGATACAAAAGAATCATCTTCGAATTGAAATACCCATCCCCCAATTCAAGTATTTTTTCCGTGCTTATGTCAAATTCAGGCTTTTAGCAGTTTCAATTTGAGACTTTCTGAGGTCTCAAATCAAGACTTTCCTCCATGAAAAAATTTATATTTTGAAAAATATTTTTAAAAATATCCTAAATTGGCCCAATTTATACAAAAAAATTACATAAAATATATGGTTTAGATATATTTTTTATATATTCTTTATAAATTTGAAAAATATACGCAAATGGCCCATGTTATATATTTTTTATTGTATATTCTTTGATGGGGGGTTTGAAAGTCACAATTTGAGACTTTCAGGTCGGAGATAATTATCTCTCTATATAATAAAAATCCAAATCGACTTCCGGTGATGAAAAATTGGTACTCAAAATTAATTAAGGATCACGAGGAGTATAATGAGGGTCACAAGGGTCAGAATTGGCGAGCGAAGCGAGCCATAGCCTCCTGCTTTTATGGATAATTTTTGCCTCCACAGATTTATTTTTTTTACCGAAAAAATCATAATATATCCACTAAAAACCCAGTATTTTTTCACCGAACTGCATTTCGCTCCGCGATTGCCACTCGCCTACTAAAATTTGTGACGATTTTCGCGGTAATTTTTATCCGACTTCTCTCTCCGTCCACATATCCCGATAGAATCGACTGTCTTCAGCAATTATTCCTCGACGAAACTTCACAGAACATTCCTCTCTCACTCGTATCCATCTCTTGTTTCTCCTTTTCTTCTATTGGAGACAGGAGAAGTCATGAACGTGTACGTAAGAGAGTCGAGTGGAAAAGATGATATTTGTTGTGAATTGTTGAGCCTCCTTGAGGGTGTTACCTCGGGCCTTTTAACCCCTTCACGTATTCCAGCTGAAAGTCTGCCAGGCACTTTTCATCCTCCTACTGTCTGTGTAACCTTGTTTCATGACTCCGACTCTTTCGCCTCTTCCCTCGTAACTCAGCTCACATGTACAAGTGATATTCTCTTTCTCCCGTGTGATATGTAATCACCCGGCATGTCTTGAGGGAAAGAATTCATTTCCCACTTTTTTTCATAGGAAAACATGAGTCAGCGTGTGTCCAAGGGGATGTTGTTAATGCGATCTCACCGGTCGGTGGAAAAAAAAGGGCTTATCATCTGTATTTGACATGAACCGTACTCAAAGTTTCCCTAGATGATGCTGGACATAATCTTGGGTCTCTCCGAGAATCATTAGAGAGGTGCTACTAATTATATCTGTTACAAATGTATTATGGATCTGAACGGCGATGATAATTCTACAGAAGTAAACGCACAAAACCGAAATGCAATTTACAGTTTCGTATTTGTAAATTACACTCAAAGTTGCCGTAAATTACTGTAATTTTTTGTATTTTACGTTTACTCATCTGTAATTATATACATCGGTAATAGGTTTGAATGAATCCATAGAAATGCGATGTTTATCGAAACGTAATTCACGTTCAGATTTTTCTATATTTAAATCGCATCGACAATGAGCTGAAACTCAATAGCGAATTGTGCAATCCTCATCATGAACTTTAAAATAGACTGAAAAAAATTCGATAAAATTCATGTCAACTTAGAAATTCTTATTAAATGAAATTCTGTTAATTTTTTACAAAAAATTTACGATTGAACATTTTTCATTACTAAAAAGCGCACACGGTGAGAAATTTTTTATGACAATTATCCTACCGTTTGCCTAAAAGTGTATCATGAGTCATCGTTTCGTCATTTCTATTCCGAAATCGAGTAAAAATTACTATATGATGATCAAATTTTATTTTACGTCAGAGAAATTTTATCCTGATAAAAATAAAAATTACCGTGCCGGTAGAGTAAAAATTACTGTGCCGGTAGGATAAAATTTACCAACCGTTCTAGAATTTTCGTTATCTACATAAAAATTATTGGACGGGAAGGGTAAAATTTATTATGCGTCAGGATAAAATTTCTCTAACGTAGACTAAAATTTGATCATCATATATTAGTTTTTACTAAATTTCGGGATAGAAATGAGGAAGCGATGATTCATGATACACTTTCATAGAACGATAGGATAATTTTTATCAAAAATTCCTCTTCGTGCTGTAAATCGTAAACTCTTTAATGGAATCAGCTAAAAACCAAAGAATTTTCGTTAGCAGTTCAATTCCAGTCGAATAGAATTTGCTACCGAATGCACTAGGTTTTTCTATAAAATTTGTTCGTGCGTGAATAAAAGCCTCATAACAAGCATCAATTTTGACGAATTCCTACAATAACGATGAGATTACCAGTGGAACAATACCATTTTTCAATAATATTTTCCTTTTTTCCCGTTTTGTCTGACTCCTGCGCTCCGTCATACACTGAAATTGGGAGAATTATCTACACTCCTATGCACTCCGGCTTATATGCTCCCCCGGGATGTATTGGGAATTGTGGAACGGAACGGGAAATCGTTTGTACGATTCCCAGGAGTGACATTCGTGTAAGAGAATCACCTGGGGAATGGCAATCGGCTACAGCCTCAATGGCATCAAAGATCCGGCAGTCGATATAGTATCCCTAAGATCTTGTTGAGAGATAATAATCTTGAGACTGAAGTGTCAGCTGGGAATTGCTGGTCTAATCTCACTCGACCACGTGGATTCGCCGAGATCAGCGCTCGGTGCATCCTCAGCGGCGAATTATTTATTCAATGAGATAAACAATGTGCTGATACCACAACTGCCTCGTGCTACTCAACATCTCTCGCTAATAGCTTCGATAGTCGACGGATATTTTAGATGAATTGACCAGAGCTAATTCAACGAATGAATGGACTGCACATAGACCTCAACCAACTTCCCAATTTCCATTTCAGTTTCCAAACAAATTATTGAAACATCCGACGAATGCCTCCAAAACGTTCGAAATCAGGATGCAGCGACTGAATCAGGAATTTGTTGACAGAAAGCCCAGAGAGGACAGAGAAAACCACAAGTGATTTGGTTCGGTTGTTATAGAATCCATAGCTTGAATGGCAATCGGCTACAATCTCAATGGCATCAAAGATCCGGCAGTCGATATGGTATCCCTAAGATCTTGTTGAGAGATAATAATCTTGAGACTGAAGTGTCAGCTGGGAATTGCTGGTCTAATCTCACTCGACCACGTGGATTCGCCGAGATCAGCGCTCGGTGCATCCTCAGCGGCGAATTATTTATTCAATGAGATAAACAATGTGCTGATACCACAACTGCCTCGTGCTACTCAACATCTCTCGCTAATAGCTTCGATAGTCGACGGATATTTTAGATGAATTGACCAGAGCTAATTCAACGAATGAATGGACTGCACATAGACCTCAACCAACTTCCCAATTTCCATTTCAGTTTCCAAACAAATTATTGAAACATCCGACGAATGCCTCCAAAACGTTCGAAATCAGGATGCAGCGACTGAATCAGGAATTTGTTGACAGAAAGCCCAGAGATGACAGAGAAAACCACAACAGTGATTTGGTTCGGTGGTTATAATATCCATAGATTGAATATCAATTCCATTATTTCAGGGCTCCCAAGTGACTTCTGCAATTGACAGGATTGGTATTGATTTGGAAGAGTCTGTGTACACGCAGCATTGTTTCAATAGCTACATAGAATTCTGATATTCAAAATGTTTGGATGAGAATTTTAGGCTCTGCGGGAAGTCTATTTGCGCGTTTTCCGGTGTTTAAATAGTTCCCAGATCAATCTGCATTCGATAATGACGAACGACGTTTAGGTATTATTCACAAATAAAACTGAAAGAAAGTGGATTCAGTTTTATTGTAGGAGAGGTTGGGGTAAAACGGACACTTTCGACTTTTGTTTAAATGTTGATGAGGGGTTGAAATGTTGATAAAACTTAATTTTTTTTTCAATACAAAGAACAATTCTTTCCCTTTATGACGAGCCTAAACTGAGCTCAATTGATCAATTTGTTTCTGAGTCATAAATAATTTTTAAAAAGTCTAAAGTGTCCGTTTTACCCCACCCGACCTTAATTTAAAATATTTGACCGTTCAAAAACATTGAACATTGTCTTCTGATTATTCTCAATGCAAGTCACTAATTTATTCCCTTTGAAATTCAACTTTGGACGTTAACGAAACATTTGAGGAAAAAAACGAGTGAATAATTGCATTCATAGACATGATGCATCTCTAAAAATAAAAAAGAACACAAAAAGGAAAAGAGAAACGAAGAAGAAAATGAAGAGAATTAGAAAGATTCCGAATAAATCATTCAACAATTAAATTCTCATTGCGAAAAACTTCTGTTGAAGCCATTCATTTTTCCTACATTATTATTGAGATATAAATTAATGAAAGTGAGAAACTGTAAGGTTTCACCATTCTGACCCATGGAAAACAATACGCCCTCTTCTAGTATCAGAAAAAATTGCGATTTAATTTCTATCGAAGCTCAACAGTTCCCTAAACAAAAGAATGAAATATATCCAATGCATATTCACGACAATTCATCAAAATCTGCACTACCCCAAACAATAAATCTTCCACCCTCGACAATGAATGGACCCCATTATACCTCGATAAGAACGAGTTTTTACCAACTTCTGGTTGAGGTTCACAAGTCGGACGGCTCTCGATGCATTATATTCGCGTCAGACTTTTGAGTGAAAAAAGAAATCAACTGGCTGCAAACTTCCATGGCTTTATTAACGTCCCTGGCAACACATTCATTCTTTCCCGGGTGTTTATTTTGCCAGTATGTTTTTCAACTTTTTTCTTACCCAGCTGGCTACATGCGCTGGAAGACACCACCTGCAAGTAAATTTCCACGAGCGAACAATGGCGGCCATGCTGCATGTCACATGCACTACCTCACTGCGGGCTGCATACGTGCGCAGACTCTGGTTTTACGTTTACGGGGTGCAACAAACACTGGGTTACAATTATTTATGTACATGGATGTAGATAAATCTCAATTTGAGATTTTCAAGAGTCTCAATTTGCGATCATAGGTCTCAAAATGAAGCGGTTTGATTTGGGTGGATGACCAGTACTAGAAATATTTTTTTACCCATAATTTTAATATTGTCGCATATGCCAGGTTCATATTTGATCCACACGTTAGTAATAATCTTAATCCTTCCATCGGGGCATTCTAGTGAGAAATTAATTTCTGAAAATCACTTCTTGTAACATTACGCTTAGGCAAGAAACGAGACCGTGCGACCTTTGATCGATATGTTGCATGGGTCAGACACTCAAGATATTGAAAAAAAACCACAAGCCATTTACTTTAGACTATGGAGAATCTATCGCCGGCGAGAACAAGTAGGGGACCGGGCCATATAGGCGTGATATCTTCGATTGATTTTCGAATTCCTCTAAAAAAAATTTGACCGCCATTACGAGTCGAGCAACGCGACAACACCGCACAACAGCTGATCGAGGTCGGTAAAGTCGGTGACGATAATTCAGTGCTGGAAGCATATGGACACGTATAACACACACAAACATTCATCTCACTGTTACAACCCCACTACTAGCCGAAGCGTGCGATGTTGCCCGATCAAAATTCGACTGTTACCACTGCAGTCACAAGTCCTCCATTATCTACGAACATTTTCTTTAATTATTGTTTTTGAGACCGGAAAAGTACGCCACAACACTTCTAATTTGATGAGAAAAATCATTCGTAACGAATGATTTATTTAGTCAATTTTATTTTTCTTTTCAACTGAGTTGTCCACATGAAACGTTAAACATCCTTAAGCTTCAACTAGAATTTGCAACGATTTTGTAGGAAATTTTTATCCAACTTCTCTCTGCATGTAATTCTCTAAGGAACACGTAGTGAAACACCATATCTCTTGTTAACAAAGAATTGTTCTCCTCCCAATCCCTATCCACTTCCTCCTATCCTCCAATACTCAATGTCCCCTACACCAGGAATGTCGTGACTTGCATAGTAATTTTTATTGGAAATTCTGCTCCGCGTACAAAATTAAAAACCAGACAGTACCAACTAACAAACCCTGATGAATGAATTATCCAGGGAATGTAATTTCTGACGAAAAAAAACATCAGGAAAATTGGACCGGATGAAAAATTAGGAGTGGAGTGATGGATCACAGTGTAAATCGACACGGCGTCACTGCATGTGTTGACAAAGCCGTCCACACGTTGACCGATGATGTTTTTCATTACATCACCGGAATCGCGAATCGTTTTGTCGTTGAAAATCCATCCGTTCCTTTCCTATTAAATCTACTTTGAAAATCCATCAGTCCTTTCCGTCGCATAGCTCACAATCACGGGATCATTTGATTACTGATTAATTATGAGAGTCGAGTGCGTGCGTTAATTAATCATCTGTACTGGCCCAATCCCAGGTACTGGCGGACTTCGATAATAACTCAGTGAATTCCATTGATCGATTTTTACCGCAAAGCATTCAATTTTTGTTCCTCCATCATTGTTCACTCCGACTTTCATTGAACTCGCGCCATTTGTTGGTGTCATTTTGTTATGCCCTTTTACTGTTCAATTCGATATTCATTTTTTCAATTAATTATTTACAATCATTGAAATTGTTTACAATCGACGAGATTCATATTTTCATATTACAATAAATGCTCATGTTCTAATTCCCATGCTCACTGAATAAGATTTTAATCATAATTACAATTCAATTCTTTCTAGAACAAACTTTAGAGTGTGAATTTCTGGAATTCAATGTTTGTTGATACTCTGGTAAAAGTGCGTGCCCAAACTGTTATCAATTTTTAGTTAGTTCACACGGTAATTCAATTAATCTGTTGTTCATCTCATCAATATAATTCCGTGCTTAGAATACTGTCATCTCGTGTTTTCAGCACCAAATTAAAAATTAAAACTTCATTTGGAATATTGAGTCACAGCTTCTTTTTATTCATATCGGAAATTTTGTATTTTCCTATTCTTAACGTCAAAAATCTGAGATAATCTCATAATTCTACCTATTAATTCTAATCAACTTTGTTCGAAGAAAACCTCAGTAAACGCGATATTAAGAAACTACAATTATTCTATTTTCCTCTGACCTAAATGATTTGGACAATTACGATTCGTTTACTCTTGTTTCATAGAATAGTATTCAATTCTCTTTTGTCTGTTAGGCGGGCTTCATGAAAATTCGACGCAAGACGATTACACTCATGAAATCCCCTCATTTTCTTCATTAGTTCAAGTTCTCATTTTCGATTCGAGACATTGCCCATACTTTTTTGAGAAAGGATTCAAACCACACACCTGTTCATTGAGACTAGACAATGGGCAACATGTGTCGATGCTTTTCGATTTGTCAATCTCCAGGTGAATTGAATACCTCTTGGGACTCTCAACGCGACATGTACTTTTCAGAAAGTCTCGGGTACACGTTACAGTTCAACAACAGAGTGCCAGTGTCGTACATCGGAGTTGGCAATTTCTGTTCCACTGAATCTTTACTAACGTAACTTCTCAGCCGAGTAGCTATTTCTCGGGCACTAAATTTAACCCCTCTTTTCCGATCTTTTTTACCCCCCCCCCCC
>NW_021681330.1:204931-209827 GCF_001412515.2 Diachasma alloeum
CTCTCTCTCTCTCTCTCTCTCTCCCTCTCTCTCTCTCTCTCTCTGCCCAAAAGATTCGGTTTATTCAATTCCCCCGGTAGCAGCCCCCACATAAAGAGAGATTTGCGGGCAATACAGCATTGGCGTGGGCTTAAGTAACTAATTCGGAAATTAATTAGTGCTCGGAATAGATGGAACACCATTACTGATATTTCCGGGTCTTGTTAAGAGGGTTAATGTGGGGGACTTTTCTCCGATGGAGAGTGAAATTAAAGTTCCATGTTTTTTCAAACTTCCGAGCGCTGAGTAATGGACGTCATTTTGAAGGGAAAAGTTCTTGACGAGGTTGAGGGGAGGATAATTATATTCATTCGTGTCTTATAAATTGTTTTTTGATTATAATGCGGGGCAAATTGTTGGTTACTGGAGGCGGATAAGATTTGTTTAATGTGGATGAAGCATCTGTCTTGGGTGCGAGCTGGAGATGTTCGAAGACAATTACTTACCGCAATCAGTGTAATTGAAAAGTGAATATCTAATTCAAGGGGATATTTAGTCTGATTGATTGACATAACTTCTAAGTGAAGTCGATTTCACTGTAAAAACTAGTTTTCAAGACGTCTTAACGAATCAGAATATAATAAAAAGTTTACTGTGGGAAAAAAATTGATGGAACGAATCAAAAATTATCAAGTGAACGACGCAGTTGAAAAGAAAAATATAATTGACTAAATAAATCATTCGTCTTACAAATTATTTGCTCATCAAATTAGAAGTGATATGGCGTATTTTTGCGGTCTCAAAAACAATAATTAAAGAAAATGTTCGTAGATAATGGAGGACTTGTGACTGCAGTGGTAACAGTCGAATTTTGATCGGGCAACATCGCACGCTTCGGCTAGTAGTGGGGTTGTAACAGTGAGATGAATGTTTGTGTGTGTTATACGTGTCCATATGCTTCCAGCACTGAATTATCGTCACCGACTTTACCGACCTCGATCAGCTGTTGTGCGGTGTTGTCGCGTTGCTCGACTCGTAATGGCGGTCAAATTTTTTTTAGAGGAATTCGAAAATCAATCGAAGATATCACGCCTATATGGCCCGGTCCCCTACTTGTTCTCGCCGGCGATAGATTCTCCATAGTCTAAAGTAAATGGCTTGTGGTTTTTTGTTCAATATCTTGAGTGTCTACCCCATGCAACATCTCGATCAAAGTTCACACGGTCCCGTTTCTTCCCTGAGCGTAATGTTACAAGAAGTAATTTTCAGAAATTAATTTTTCACTGGGATGCCCCGATGGAAGGATCAAGACTATTACTAACGTGTGGCTCAAATGTCTCACTGTCTCAATTTCAGGCTTGAGTTCTACTGTATACATTCAGTTCTCCGGATAAAAAAAAATATTACTAAATTACGGATAATGTTCGAAGAGCTATCTCTAGTCTGTGATCAATCTTCTCTCCTGGATATTTGCAGATAATTTTTTTGGGATGCATTATGCCCTCTCCTCAAACACGGAGCCAATACTTCTGGCTTTGAACTCTCAAGTCTCACCGTGATGATCCCTCTTTCAATCTTCATTTTTTTTATTTTCCTACCAACCAATTACTTAGAACACGTTCAAAAGATATCCTGGGTCAGAGTCAACTCGCATCGACTTTTTCTCCTGGATTTGCGCCATGACCTCATTAAATTACTCTCAATTTGAGGAATTTTCAATGCAGCTGATGTATATTGCCAACGTAAATACGGCTTATTTGAGGTTAAACAAAATCGGGGAGATTATTTCCGTTCACCTCGTTCTCGGGAATATCGTTCCGGTTAAATTCAGTTTTGCTTTTATACTCCCGAAGGGGAACCTGACAACGGGGTTTTGGGGAAATCAATTTCCTCGCTAGACTTTCTTCATCGGTGGCGTTTTATCGCAGTGCAGACGACGAGGACGAATCATTTTTCATCGGAACGAACAGAGACAATAATGGGGAAAAGGGAATTCTGACAATATCCTTATGACATGACATTTTGCAACGGGAGCTAGAAAGCTTATACATCACAAATGAGAAAACATTGCAGGAGAATGTGATGATATTAGTAATGAAAATTGATTTGTTTGACGGAAGTCAACTTTATTTGAGTTGAATAAATAATTCTCAAAATGTAAACTAATGCTTATTTTATATTTATAAATATTAAACCAAAATAATCTTCTCACTAATGGTAACTCTTGAACAAACCTCAGCATAATGATAAATTTTAAATAAAGTTGAATTTTTAATAAGTCAATTGTGACGGATGATTAGCCAAAATCCCCATTATTCACCGTAATTTCGATATTGTCTCCTATGCCTTGTTCATATTTCAGCCACACGTTAGTAATAATCTTGATCCTTCCGGCGGGGCATTCTAGTGAGTAATTAATGTCTGAAAACGTCTTGTAACATTACGCTTAGGGAGGAAACGTGACCGTGTGAACTTTGATCGAGATGTTGCATGGGTTAGACACTCAAGATATTGAAAAAAAACCACAAGCCATTTACTTTAGACTATGGAGAATCTATCGCCGGCGAGAACAAGTAGGGGACCGGGCCATATAGGCGTGATATCTTCGATTGATTTTCGAATTCCTCTAAAAAAAAATTGACCGCCATTACGAGTCGAGCAACGCGACAACACCGCACAACAGCTGATCGAGGTCGGTAAAGTCGGTGACGATAATTCAGTGCTGGAAGCATATGGACACGTATAACACACACAAACATTCATCTCACTGTTACAACCCCACTACTAGCCGAAGCGTGCGATGTTGCCCGATCGAAATTCGACTGCTACCACTGCACTCACAAGTCCTCCATTATCTACGAACATTTTCTTTAATTATTGTTTTTGAAACCGGAAAAGTACGCCATAACACTTCTAATTTGATGAGAAAAATAATTTGTAGCATGAATGATTTATTTAGTAAATTTTATTTTTATTTTCAACTGAGTTGTGCACTTGACAGGTTAAACATCCTTAATATAATACATTGAATTTTCTACAGATTCTTCTAGACCGTTTGCAATCAAATTTGGAAAATCAAAAAATCGGTCGAATTCTTTCATGCGGAAGCAAAAACCGTTAGATTATTCGAAAATCCAGCGCTGGTCCCTTCACCACGAACATAAACCCATAAACATGTTCCCAGACGTCAACATCTCCATAATGTTGTATCCCTCAAGTACTCAAGTACACAAGTAAATCCAATTTCCAATTTAAAAATTATGGCTTTATCGAGCAATATTCCCTCTTTCTCTCGGCACCCCATTCTCCCGGCATTTCGCCCCTCAGTATATTACACTGTTATATAGGTACCGAGGTAGATACCTAAGTACTCTATACCCAAGGTGGTATGGATGTGGATAATTGTCAATCTTCGTACACACCTCGTCTCCACTTTCTCGCATCGATTCACCACACGGGTTTCAGCCCCTTGTGTGCATATACCTCATCATCCACTCTTCCTCACTCTCCCTCAGCGGGAGGTACTTGACGCGCCCGTCAGAGGGAAAATAATCAACTTCTCGGTGTGACACTGGAGTGAAGGATAGCGGCCTTTTCTCAATCACAAAGTGCTTTCAAGATTCGTGGATTAATTAACATTGTCTTTGTTCAAGAGGATGTGAAATAATGTGGGTTTTATATATATTTATTCAGCAGGAACCCATCTACAGAGTAATTTGTGTTTCTGTCAACAAAGAGGAGAAACAATTTCCTCCGATGGAAAAGAGGAAATCGAATTTTTTTAAATTTAATATGGATTTTTCAATTCGAGGATGATTATTTCGCATCAGCCCGGGTTGTACCAAGCGCTCTCAAGTGTATTACAAGGGTCAGACACTGAGTGTGAGAATATAAGGGTCAGAAAGCGGAGGTTAAAGGTTTTTGACCCTTATATTCTGACACTTAGTGCCTGACCCTTATATTACACTTAAGAGGGCTTGCTACAACCAGGCCTGATACAAAAGAATTGATTGAAGTGATCGTCATTTCGGTATTTAATTTATATAATGAAATAATAAAGATCGTTTTCTCAATCACAAAGTGCTTTTAAGATTCGGGGATTAATTAATAGTGTCTTTGTTCAAGGGGATTCAAAATAATGTGTGTTTTATATATATTTATTCAGCAGGAACTCATCTGCAGAGTAATTTTCGTGTTTCTGTCAACAAAGAGGAGAAACAATTTTCTACGGTGGACAAGGGAAAATCGACCTCTTCAAAATATAAATATCTCCTGACAAAGCGATGCAATTTGAGACAATCAGGTCTCGTTTTTCGGTGTTAATCAATATCTCCAAATGAAAAAAATTAAATTTCACTCGGCCTATCAGTGGTTGAAGTGATCGTTATGTTCACGAAATAAATTCCATCAATTAAACGGTATTTCATGTGTATTTATTCAGCCGAAAATAACCTGTTGGGGAATTTGCTTTTTTTGTCAACGAAGGGGAGAACACATTTTCTCTGATGAAAAATCCAAATTCGACCTGTTTCAAATACAAATATCTCCTCATGAAATGGTAGCAAGCGGAACCGGAAATGGTTAACATATTGGCAAAATAATTTTCGTCAAACAAACGGTATATCATCTGCGTTATAAAATCAGAATTAGTTCATCAATCGTCAAGTGTTTGCAAAATTTGTAGACTCATTAATATCATCTTTTTTCACGGAGATCTATAATTTTTCGGCAGAAATAATTTTTCCTCTCACTACAATAAAAAACAAATCTCGAAAATAGAAACCCCGGAATAAAAACTCAGTCATCTGTACGAAAGATTGACGGAATAAAAATGGATGGTCTCCCCTGAAATTCAAAGTCACCTTTTATCCATTCCAATATCGCCGTTTCCCACCCCACCACCCCTTCCTCAACCGT
>NW_021681330.1:209900-214957 GCF_001412515.2 Diachasma alloeum
TGAAATTGTCTTGAGGCACACTCCAACGCGTAGTCCCTCCCCCCCTTGTCCCAGTATCACTCGCAGAAAGATACTTCACGTGCTATTACATCTCTCAAGCCATCTAACGGTAATTGAATCCGTCCTGCTAAGAGGGGCAAACTTCTTCACTGCTTTTCCGCTTCTTTCTTTGTCTTTGAATTACCGCCCTTCTTTTTCCATCCCGCAACCTAGCAATATCAATGGATCACTGAAGTCGTTTAAAAAGTCACCAGACTATCGTGAAATCGTATTTTCGGAAATTTATTCTCACTGCCTTCCAACTTTCTCAACGTTTTTCTCTTCATCAACTTGCATTGTTTGAAAGTTTTTGATTTTCGAGCAATGGTCGAAGTTGACTTTTCTGTATTGGGAATTCGGAGTCAATCTCAAATTGAATAGTTCGTAGAATGGCTTATTCATAATAAAAATTCGGCTAAACTGCATTTTTTATGCTGGAAAATCATTGAATTTCCAACATTTCTTTCAAAACGGTGTAGATGTCCGCGTTGGCTTCTGGCAATATCTGCTTATCTGTGTGTTATTGCTGACTTGAGATTGAGGCGCAAGACAATTTTGTTATATCTTTATAGGAATATTTATAACATTATTTAAAAGAAGAAGTTGGGAGTACAAAAGGCTTTTGAAGATGTAAAACAAAGAAAACTTTTGTAACATCAATGAAATAAATGAAATTGAAATTGAATTGAATTTCCAACATTTCAATTCAAAGATGATTCTTTTGTATCAGGCCGGGTTGGAGCAAGCCCTTTTAATATAATATAATATAAGGGTCAGTCACTGAGTGTCAGAATATAAGGGTCAAAAAGTGGAGGTTAAAAAATGAGGGTCAGAATATAAAAGTAAAAAAGTGGGTGTCAGGCAATGAGGGTCTAAATATGTCATATATTATGCTTGATCACCGTTTTTAGCCCTTATATGACCCTCATTGTCTGACACCCACTTTTTTTACTTTTATATTCTGACCCTAATTTTCTGACCCTCATTCCTTCACCTTTACATTCAGGCCCTCAGTTTTTGACTCTAATATTCCGACCCTCATTTTTTAACCTCCACTTTTTGACCCTTATATTCTCACACTTAGTGTCTGACCCTTATATTACTCTTGAGAGCGCTCGGTACGACCCGGGCTAATACGAAATAATCATCCTCGAATTGAAACACCCATTCCCCATTCAAGTATATAATATACTTGAATCAAGTTTTTTTCTCGTGTTTAAATGAATAATAATTCCGTGCAAAATGCAATTTAATTGACAAATTTGATGATTGCAAATGGTTGAATCTATAGTGCGCCCTGTAATTTGATATCATTAAGGCAACTTCAAATTAAATATTTTGTTATATTAGACAATCATTATAATTTGAATCACCGCTTGAATTCTCAATCTCAGTGTGAAAATTGAACATTATATGCAATTGAATTTTCATTGAATTGAGGGTTTAAAACAGTAACCCCCCTAATCTTCACATTTTGAAGGATATTCATTATTATATGGACCTGAAAACCGCAATTTGATAACAAATCAAAGTGCACTGTTAAACTTTTTGTAAAATTGAAGTAACAGCTCAATTTACCCTTTAAATATTGTGAATATGCAGCCAATTTCAATTTCAATGTTTCATGAAATTTCTCAGTGAAAATTTCGGCAATCATTGATGTCCAAATTCCCCTTGAATTTCCAAACTGAATTGAATTGAATTTCCAACAGACAAATGAAAAAATTTGAAAAAAAGTTCCTCAATTATTTTACCCATATGTAAAAATATATAAAATATACAAAGACCCCATCTACTAAATGATTCGTTATTAAAAATTCCAAGATTGTCAGCTCGAATTTTCAGGAGTAATCCTGTCCCAGTCTGACCGAAGGAAATAGTTTTCGCGTTACTGGATTTCTCTTATTTTCTCTCCCTAATTTTTGTCATTTTTTCATCTCGTTTTTCTTCCCCTTTCTAATGAGAAACACGAAAAAAAGAAACTGTCAGGGGCACTCCGTACGTTTGTGTGTAATGTATGCATGTGCCTGGGTTATATAGCTCTCTCTCCGGTCGTTGCGCCGCAGATGAGAAGAGAAGGCAACCTTTTTTCCGTAGCTAATTGCCACGGCTGTTCGGGCCTCTTTTACCCTATATAGTATATATGGAACGCATGGCGCACACGGCCTGTGACACCGCAGAGCTTGGCGCATGCCACGGCTGAATGATCTTGCCTCCTTTTTTCCTCCTTCTCTCTTCCATTTTTCTCGCTTTTATATCAACACGACCAACGTAAACGGAAAAACGGGCGAAGAAAAGGGAGGGATACCCCGGGGGCATTACGAGTGAGCGACGCGCCAACCACGTATTGTGAATATCGAAACTCCTTTCTTTTCGTCCTTTTTGCCTACCGCTCGCTTCACAAAAAATTGTTTCTTTCTCTTAGTGCAGAAAATGGAGGGAAAATTGGTATTATGGGTATTATATTGTAATAGGTTCTTCTTACTGGGGGGAGGTTCCGATGAATTCTAGATTTTTTTAGGGTAAGAAATGAGGTTTGCCTCCTAATCGGATTGATTTGTTTCATTTTCATTTTTCATTTTTCATTTTTTATTTTTCTCTTTCATTTTTATTTTCCAAGGGTCACGAGAGTCACAATAAAAAAATTGATTGTTTTATTTATTGTTTGTCAGGAATCATTTGTTCGTCGTTTGTTCGTCCTGAAAACATCGAAAAAAAAATTACTTTTGAACAGTAGAAAAAGTACTTGTACCCAGTTCCAAGGGGTATCTGGGGAAAAGGTACATTTTGTTTCTTCCTCGAAGTTACAAATTAACTTGTATCATGCGCTAAGTACTCAGTACTTGTCACAAGTATTTTGTTACTTGGGACAAGTAACAAAATTACTTGTACTGAGTACCTGGCTGGTTCTTTTCGAAAGTACTAAATAAACTCAATATAAGTTGAGTATAAGAACTCAAAAATGTTTTTCTACCTCTTCTAAAAACCGAATTTCGTAAAAAATAAAAAATCCAAATAATTCGCGTTTTGTGAGTAATCAAATTGAAAAGAAATTGAAAATAATTTTTCATCACGCTGTAATGAAAAGTGAACTTTTCAGCACGCTCCGCGTGCCTAAAAGTCCAATTTCCACCACATTGTGATGAAAAATCTTGTTCGTAACTCGTGAAAAAATGTTTTTTCTGCCCTTCGGCCGGAAAGCGTCAACTTCCTGGCCGCTGCGCTAAACGAAGTTGCCACTTTCCGGCTACGTCGAGCAGAAAAATAGTATACACACCTTGGCCAGTAAATAAGAAAGCCTCAGATCACATGTTTGTTGACCTCGGCTTCGCCTCGGCCGACAATTACATGTGATCTGAGACATTCCTTACTTTACTGGCCAAGGTGTGTAATCTACTATTTAGCTCGTGGGATTATATCACTCGCCTTCGGCTCGTGATATAAACCTCCCACTCGCCAAAAAACACTTTTTTGTACTCGTTACGAAATAATTATTTTCATCACAAGGTCCACAAAGTATTTTCTGACGAATGTGGCTTTGTATTTTTGTAATTTTTTCTCTCTAAATTCTAATTCTCTTAGAATTCTTTAATGCCTAAAGGAGGTTAGGCGGTGTATGAGGTGAATTTGAGAGTGAATTTCTGTGGTTCCCGGTAGCTTAGTCGGTAAGAGTGCCCGGCGCGTATCTGGGAGACCCGGGTTCGATTCCCGGCTGGGTGAAACGGAAATTTTTTCTCTCTAAATTCTAATTCTCTTAGAATTTTTTTTTTTTTTAACTTCAATACTTTCAATTTCATTTAGTTTTCAATGTAATCAGGAATTTTACCATTTTTTTCCCCTAAATGGAATTTTCGTCTGAATATTCCGCGTGTCAATTCCCTGAAATCCCTATAATCACATTCGTCAGAAAATACTTTTGGACCGTGTGATGAATGCAATTTTTCGTCAGTAGGCCCGTAATCAGGAATTTTACCATTTTTTTCCCCTAAATGGAATTTTCGTCTGAATATTCCGCGTGTCAAATCCCTGAAATCCCTATAATCACATTCGTCAGAAAATACTTTTGGACCGTGTGATGAATGCAATTTTTCGTCAGAAGGCCCGTAAACCGCGATCAAACCGAGCGAAGCGAGGTTAGAATCGCGGTTTACCGGGTATTCTCACGAAATATACTATTTCGAAGCCTTTTAAATGTTGATAAAAACATAAAACATAAAAATCTCAACAAAATCGAAATTTTGTAGGTTGGAAAGCATACCAATAATTCTCAAAAACGTCCATAAAATCGAAATCTATTGATTTTTTCCTAAAAAATATCTTCTGCTAAACATTTCTATTTACAAAAATGCGTAAGAAAGCCCATTCTATCCGGTAATAATATTCACTTTCTTCAATAAAGCAATCAGTTGGAAGTACTGAAATTAAGTCCTAAAAGAACTTGCGAGACGTTGAAAAATTACTTTTCACTAGTACCTTTGGTCCTTGTAAAAAGTACTAAAAGTACTGGTAGTAAGTAGTGATACTACTTCCCCCAGCACATTTCTACTCGATCGGCAGATGTGGCCCTTCACCCAAGGACACAAAATGTAGGGGAGGATGGGGCAAAACGGTCCCCCTTCAATCGTCAATATTTTCCGATTCAATAATCCGATTGGGAAGAGTTTGAGCTCGTTTTGAAGAATGAAAAATTATCTTCAAAATGAAGTTAAAACTGGGAATTTTCACAATATCATTCACAAGTTATTGACAATTGAAGGGGGGCCGTTTTGCCCCACCCTCCCCTACTTGCGAGGGTGAACTTCCCCCAAGTACCGGTTTGTCCTCGTGAGAAGTAATTTTTTTTTTGGTGTACGTAATTCTAATTGAATATTTCTCTCCGTGTAGTAATCCCTTTCAAAACACTATTACAACCCCCCATTAACTATTAAAATCACCGTGCATTCATTGAACCGTCGCAAGTAGGACAAGCCAAAGCTGGGTTCGATTGATTCGGTACAATTATTCGCGGGATGGGGGGG